>NC_051176.1:307318023-307498194 GCF_013339695.2 Rhipicephalus sanguineus | reverse complement strand
CCCCGTTTGAACTCTGCTTCGATCCGCACTCGCGAGCTTTTACCACGCTAGGACATACATGCACAGGGATATGTTCAATTTGACTTTATGCGGGAGATGCGGCAAAACCTCACGAAGAGTGTCCGTATAGTTGCTATCGCAATAGAAAAGGACAGCAGTTCTCAAATTCCTGCTGGTTGTTTTATGCGTGCAGAACGCTTTTTAAGCCATTGGCCACAGTACACTGGTGTCCTGCGGAAAGGCATACTGAGATTAGGAGAGACTATTAGTACTAGCTGTCCGGGACACAGCACATTTGTTCCTTAATTACTCATTCGTGCACGCGCCGTGTAATTACGAGTCCTAGTATGATCGCTGACGTCTAAAAATTTTTGGCAATCATTTGGAGCTGCTGTGTATGGCGTTTCTGCGGCCTTGAGAAACAAACTGACAAAAACGTACGCCGTTTATTTTTTCGCCACCCCCACTTGCTCCTGCTTTACAAATCTCCTAAATTTTCCAGGTGCCAGGTCGCAGGTCCACATAAGCATTTCCAGTGCCTGTCGAATTATTTGACAGGTCCTGCAAATGCTAATGTGTGACTTAGTCATGTTCGCACTGTGGGGTGGCTCAACACACTGCTTTTATTGAAATAGCAGTGTTCACGTGCACTGTGCACGAGTTAGCTGATGTTGAATGGTTTTTTACGTATTTTTTGTTTTCTTTTCTAAAAGTAAGCCGTCTCTGTTATACTGCTCCAATTTGGGATTTCGGGCTAAAAAATTCAGGTTTTCACAACCTGCTCCAAATTTGAATTTTTGTGCTCCAAAAAGCAACATTTTGCTGCTCCAAAATTGCTCCAAATCCTATTTCAGCTGTTGCACACTTGTTGGGTTCACGAAGTGACTCAGCGTCAGCGAATACTGGTATGCACTTTTCGTAAGAGGATTCACGGTCATGGTTCGAAACATTCCGTGATGTCGGTCACGCTTCTGTTCACCCGAGACGTCTTTTTTTTCTTATGAGTGGCACTGGGCCCCGTGCTGGCGTGGCTGTGGGCAAGCCGGCGAACGTGTCGCTGGCAGTGCCACCGGGCGCCTCATTGAATGCGTGAGAAAAAAAAGCAAAAATTACTCTCCGACGCAAAAGAAAGCTACCAAAAGTACATAAAAATACAATTTTAAGTTGCACATACTACTTGTTTTCAAGCAAAATAAGTCTACCTGTGAGAGTTTTTTCATTCTATCAATAGATTGAACCACATCGCCGTTGGGTGATGTTAGCGGTCATACTTTCACGACTTTCAGAGCCAAATTAAAATTCTAAGTCATTTTTTAATGGACAAAAGCATGCTTGTTGCCGCCCATGTGGCAGTCTTCTCGTTTTGACCACAATCAAAAATTTTTTTCTGAGCGGTAGACAGTCCGGTCCCTTTAATACATTCAGACCCATTTATAACGAATGTGGGTACAATGAAATGTGATTTCTATTGAGCATACAAAGCCGCCTCAGCATTATTCATGGGAAGTGTACTTTCTATAATGAGCTGTACATTGGATATACCAAAGTTAGGGCTTATTCACACTGGGGAATCCACCGTCTACAGGGAACGAAATTCTTCTGCTGGCGAAATTTCGTATCGTTCACACAAGCTAGCCTACTGTGCTGCTGGAAAGCGATACTGCACCATCTGAAGTATAAACTGCTAAGTAACAAGCAGACGCTGGATATTGCGATGTACTTGCGGCTACAGCAGATGCAGTGCTCCGCGGCACCCTGCTCGCATAGTTTGCATGTTCCTGCAGGAGCAGAGGCATCATACTGGCAGGCCTGCTGGCAAGCAGCTTTCTGGTGATGCATGATGTGGGAATGCTATCACCCCCTGTAAAGTCGTTTTCACCTCATGGTGCCCACGCGTCATCATTAGCGTAGTTAGCTTTGCCGCCGAGCAATACAGTATAGACCGCTTATAACGTAAGTCGCGCGGAGTCGCGAATATCCACACTATAAGCGGTACCGCACTATAACCAAAACAACCTTCTTCAAAGGCTGCACTTGCGCAAAACATGTTGAGCATGTAGCATCGTGTGTCCGATAATCGACCTATGCGATTTGGGGCGCTTACAACCACTTAAATCTCCGAATGTTCAAAAATTAACCGCCAAAGACCCGCATTGCCAACGAAATGAACACGGGGGAAAAAAGCAAACAAAACAATGTGCCATCGCGGAAATTCGCCGACTACGTTTCAGGCCACCTCGAGGTATGCACATTACACAGAAACCATGTCGAATCGCGACCGAAATTTCACGTGCTGAGCGGTACCGATCGTTCGATTTCACGGGCGCGCACGCGATGTCCAAGACATTGCAATCGAATCCGGAACCACCATTCGAGAGTTGCATGTGCCAACCGTGTCCTCGTTTTCATTAACGATATGATTCCCTTCCCTTCAAGTGCAGCCCATCGCAAAAGTTCCGTTGATTTCGCACCAAACCGCAACTTTTATCGCGCGCGACCGCTTACCGAAAAGCAACCAACGCTGATTAGGCCTAGCCTGCGGTTCAGCATGTTGTCGCGGGAAGTTTGTGTAAGGACAACATGAAGACGGACGTCGAAAAGGATCGCACTCAAGCACTAACCCAAGAACAGCGCGCGTGATACGAAGTTTGTGTTCGCGGCGGGAGATCAACAGCCGACAAAAGCCCGCCAAGCTCGTTTAAGTCCGCGCACTGGCAGAAAAGGCGAAAGCTCGCGCCATGAAGCCGCAAAACTTTTCAATTTGTGGACGAGGTAGCAAACGCGAATCTGTAGCAAGTGTGATAACGACGGACGCTTTTCCCGACAGGAAACTTACTTTAAAGCGCACTTGATGAGGACGCGATCGTACGTTCACGCGGACGCGCTGCCGGCAAGCGGCCCGCGGAGCCTTGCCGCCGCCGGTGCAAAGGCTACTCCGTCGCCTAGGCAACCACCATCCTTCCCCACTCGGCGAGCCCGCACAGCGCTGCCGCGGTCTTTCCTCCATCCGCCCCGGTTCGTTCACTGTGCAGGCCCTCGCCCTTCGTAACGACCTCGTCGCTCCCTCCCCAGCGGCGTACCTCCTTTGAGAACCGCACTCGTTACCGAGTTTGTCAGAAATATTTTCCCGCAACCGCATTATAAACTGTATTTCATCTTGGGGGACTGCACAATAAGCGGTATGCGTATACATGCGGTTCTATGGGAGGGTAACGGGAGTCGAAAAAGACCGCATTATAACCGGTCCTGCACTATATGCGGTTACGTTATAAGTGGTCTGCACTGTACATGGCGCTGTGGACATGGCAGCTGCCCCCCCTTTGCCCCCAAGAGCAAACATATTCAAAACACAACGCAAAATTCCCAGCTTTCCTGCCCCCCTGAAGGAACTCGCTTGTCGTGGGTGCACCCCAGTAAAAAATCTTGGCGCTGCCCCTGGGTCCACGGCGAGGGAATTCAGTTGCAGCTGCTGCAAAAATTGGTCCAGGACGATCGGCGCGGGAGAGGGCTGTTTTGGCAGATCTCGCCACTGCCAGACTAGTTTCCACACTGCTCTAGTTGCCAAATATCAGTGTGAACGCGGTTCTAGTGTTCACGATCGATATGCACCCTCATGCACTGACGTACCATGTCACCAGAGCTGTGTTGCTGCACCGGCGGTTGAGAAAGAAAAAACATATCATTACAGACAGTTTGGCTGCGCCAGTTGTGGAATATTTTGTGAAATCCAAGCAGGTTGTCAATAAAATCTCGCTTGAAGGGAGGCATGACTAAGCAGTGCTGCAAGCTTGCACACTTTATTGGGAGTGCAGTAGATTTCTGTAATGTCACGCGCACTGTCACGTGTAAGTGCCATCCTAAGAGAAGGAGACGCAGGGCCGACTGTTGTGTAGGTACAGAAGATATTGTGCACGTGCACAGCTGGGCTTGACTGGTGTGCTTGCAAGTGTGCCCGTGCACAGAGAAGCCCGGCTGTTGCCTGCGAAACGCGCAGCTACAGGCACCCCAATGGGCATAGCCTCTTTGTGTGCAGCATGTGCAGCACTCCTATTCAGCATGTACTCACCATGCGATTGATGGTGCATTCAGACTGCAGACCGAATCCGGATTTGTCGTGGACACGGATGACTCATCAGCGGATGATATGCCTGCAGGCGCATCCACACGACCGACGGGGGTCCTAGCAGTACAACAGCATGAGTGAGCCGGCTTACTGTCGACCACAGCCTCTGTGCTTGCTGCCAGCAGACTCGTTTGAGAGTATTCGACAACATGGAGGCCGACAGAAAACGAAGCTCGCTTTTTGAGCATTGAACATTGTCGAGGACTGTAATTTGTTTCAGCGAAAACAGTGTTGTTGGTGGAATGGCTGTATGGGAAGAAAAATCTGCTGCACTGAGCGCTGCTGAAAACTGACCTCGCTGCTGTCGTGTGGGGCCCCGCCTACAAAGGGAGGATACAGTGATGTGCTGATCGATATCGGCAGTTTTTTCTTTTGCATATAACAGGTACCAAAAATGCACATTGCACTGCTGCATATTGTTTTCATCTCTAGGTTGGCATCTTCATACCTGCCAAGTTTCCCGGGATTACCCGGGAGACTCCCGGATTTTGAACGTTTCTCCCGGTTGTACGGTCATAGGAAATCTCCCGGAAATGGATGTTGTTTGATGTCGTGACGCGAGGTGGGACGTTTCGCGTACAGATGCGCACGCAATTTAAAAATTGATCCTAAATGTGTTACAGGTTATATGAGCTGTTAATATTTCTTGATTGTGCGTTTGTGTACACACAAATCTATCCCACAAGTTATCTCGCCTTCAAAATTTTGTGTCACTACTGCTTTAAGAGAGCCCAGCACTTAAAAGGGTATAGCCGTTACCGATGTCTGTCGAGCTAGCGCGTTCGCCAGCGCTTGCGACCGTCCCCGTCTCAACGGCACCCCTTATGGCCCCTTGCCCGACGAAATAACTGGTAAGGAAGCGACGACAAGCCTCGCACGCGGAGCGATGTATCGCATGTGCCTACAGTGTTCTACTGTACATGTGCCCTTCGCGTGACGGTGACGGCCGGGTCGTTTCATCTCTGCTTCAACCGCGTTCGTCCCTAGCGCTAGGCGCTTTTACTTGCATGTGAAACAGACGATTGCGTAAGCGATGTTAACGGTTTGGACTCTGTACAGATCAGCGGCGACCGCAAAATACCGCAGTATCGCAGCAGTACCCCCCCCCCCTCCCCCCGTTGAGTAGATCTCCCGGATTCCGTTTCTCCAAACTTGGCAGGTATGCATCTTGACCTAAAATTTGTTGTTCAAACACAGGCCTTATTCTAAGACAACTGCTTTCGGCCACAGCACCACTTTGCCTGCCGTAGAATCCCGCGTGTGCAATGGTTAAAGCAACAAACGCTATTATCCAACCCGCCAGTCAGCGCGCATTGAAAGTGATAGATACCTCAAACGTGATCATCTTAGAGTACGGCCTCAGAAATAAACTGAACCAAGCACCAGCAAGCGAAGAACTGAGATCCACTGCGAGGACAGCTGTACTGCTCGAGCAGAAGAAAAGTGTACTGGTCGCCAGACACTGCTGGTTTGTCTGCTAAAGGTGCAGCGTTTCGCCGCCAGAATCCTGATGCAAAAAACAGGTTGGGATTATCCGTTAGCAAGCCGCACGGACGAAGCACAGATGAGGGGAACCGCGGATGTGAGGTCATGTGATGCGCCGTCTGCCCCTCCAAATCCATAAGCTGCGGGAGAAGAAACATGAGAACAGCTGTCGGTAGAGGAAAGAAGGAAAGCGATAGACTTGAGTTACGCACAATGACAATTGTACTCCTCCATTTTTTTTATCCCCCATACTTTGCTTGTACACAGGCGTCCACTGTTAAGGGAACATCAGAGCGTGTGGCGGCAGCTCGGCGCCACCGCCGGCCAGCGGCTGCAACGAGTTTCGCGCAGGCGCAGTGCGCGCTGTGAGTCGTGCTCTTTCGTCGTCTGCTTACGCGCTGCGAATTGTCTCGAAGCGAACCGCTGACGCGACGAAAGAGCACCGGGCACGGTGCTCACTGCGTCTGCGCGAACCTCGTTGCAGCCGACGGCCGGCGGTGGCGCCGAGCTGCCGCCACACGCTCCGATGTTCCCTTTAACAGTGGACGCCTGTGTACATGTTTATAGACGTTTGGTGTTGTGCTTGTGCATTGTGTGTTGTATAGGTGGTTCTAACCATTCCTATGTTGGCATACCTACGGCGTTCAGTGTGCCTGAAGGATGATGATGAAGCAGCAGCAGACCCAGCTGTTTTGCGACAAAGTCGAGATTATTCGCCATGTTGAACTTGGAGAAAACAAATCGGACGTCGCAGTGCACTTCGAGATTGCGAGGAGCACGCTGAAAATGATCCTCAAAAACAAGGGGGCCATTCAAGCCAATGCACGGGAACGACCAAATGCCAATGACCATTGCATTTCAAAGCTGGCCTACGATGAACTTGAGAGATCCCTGGAGAAATGGTTTGTGGACATCGTGGGGTTCATGAAGTTGCGGATGAACGAAGAATTGAAGATAAATTTGCTAGGCACGATCCAGATAATCAGCCACGCTTGGCAAGATGTAACATGTGATGCTAATAAGAACTGTTTTCGGCATGCTGGACTGTGTTGGGTGGGTGCGGAAGCCGCAAGTGCAGCTGAAGATGATGGTGAGTTTCCCACTCTTTGGGAGGAACTTTCCTGCATTCCTGACACTGTGCCTCAAGACACCGTGCCCCAAGAAGTCAGTTTTGAAGATTTTGTCATGGTTGATGACAAAGGTAACAGTGACGGCAAGCCTGCTGGATGCGAAAATTGTCGCTGATGTGGTAGCATCTGGTGACATGGAAGACAAGAAGAGCGGCCACTGTCAGAAGACAGTTGCCTGCGCCCAACATTTGCTGAAGCAGTCTGCACGACAGATGTGCCTGCAACACTTCTGGGGTGATATCTGTGGGAGCAGACTTGAGTTGTTTGACATTATTTTATGATTTAAAAATGCAATTCACATTGATGTTGCAGGTGCTCGGTGTAAACCAAGATTACCGCCTACTGAAACTAAGTCCAGATTATGAGACAATAAATTGCTTTTGGAGCATATTATGCGCGGTGAGCGGCATGGCATTACTTTTTTTTTTGCATTTTCATCTGACTTCACAATGTTCTGTATAACAAACTAGGTGCTGGAGTTTGATCGGCTACTATATCAAAATACTTGATATATCGAACAAGTTCTGGGAAATCATGCTGTTTGTATAACTGGGTCTAAATGTAGAAAGACGTGCCTCAGCAGTAGCAAGGTAACAATTCTTACCATGATAGATGACCTGGTAAGCTAAAAAGATGCATAAGTGAAACTATAGTGTTGCAACTCTGAAATTTCTGTGCCAGCATGCTGTGATGATATTTCGCCATTGTATGCTTAGACCAAGTTAGTTCTGTATTGGTATGAACGACTGCATTGCACTCTGAGGAACCAGAGAATCAACCTAGGAGTTTCAAGAAAATTCTCTGGTGCCTAACGGAAAGATTGACCGTAATTTTCTTCACTAGTAATCAGTCCTCCTATATGTGCTGACTGAAAAGTGTAATAGGGTAAGGGACAAAGTAATTATTGCTGCTTTTAGTGTTCTTCTTAGAAATGCAGTTCATGTCGCAGGGTTTAAACTAGCACAGTATGCTTGAGCTCTAGTGTCTTCTTTTCACATATACAGGGTGTCCCAAATATTACACAGCATGATTTGAAAAAAGTGGAATGTCGTTACGCGAAGCACACCTAGTGCATATTGTTCCCAGTATACTGTAGTAGCCACTACTAATTTTTTCGTTAATGAGGTTTAGTTAATTAGTCCTAATTATGTTTCTTACTTGACAAGTACTCACTTGATCATTGAGATGTCAATGATGCATATGTAGGCATGCTCAAATGACATCTAACTGCGCTATTTTCAGCACCGCACTAATTACCTTCTCATTTTTTCCGGCTGATAAAGAAAGCACGCAAAATATGAAAAATAACACGTGACTGCGCTCCGACCTGCAAAAGGTGGGAGCGTAGTCTTGACTTGCTACCTCACAGTGATCCTTTTTGAGGGGGCTGCTTCCTGATGCATGGCAGTCTAGTCACGTCATTTTTCAGATTTCGCGGGCTTTCTTTATTAGCAAAATAAAGCGAGCACGCAATTAGTACGTTGTTGAAAATAGCGCAGTTAGATGTCATTTGAACATGCCTACATATGCCTTGTTGACATTTTAGTGATTATGTGAGGATTGGTTGAGTTAGATACATAATTAGGACTAAATAACTAACTTAAAATGTACTGATGGGCTAGTTGGTGAGCCATGATTCTCGAATAGGCAGCGCAAAGGCAACGAACACGGACACAAAAAAGACGCAAACACAGGCGCTGTACTGCAACTGGCGATTTATTGTCGAAAGACCCGGCTTATGTATGTGAACCCGCGCATGCGCCCTCACAGCAGTGGATACGATGATGACCGAGGAAACCGCACAAATAAAGGCACAACAAAAAAATCAACAGAAAAAAACAACAAAAAACAAAAAAAAACAAAAAAAAAACAAAAAAAACACGTGGTTCTGATAAAAAAAATTTTTTTTTTTTAATCAGAACCACGTGTTTTTTTTGTTTTTTTGTTTTTTGTTGTTGTTTTTTTCTGTTGATTTTTTTGTTGTGCCTTTATTTGTGCGGTTTCCTCGGTCATCATCGTATCCACTGCTGTGAGGGCGCATGCGCGGGTTCACATACATAAGCCGGGTCTTTCGACAATAAATCACCAGTTGCAGTACAGCGCCTGTGTTTGCGTCTTTTTTTGTGTCCGTGTTCGTTGCCTTTGCGCTGCCTATTCGAGAGTAAATAACTAAACCTCATTAATGTAAAAATTAGTGGCTACTATAGTATACGCACTAGGTGTGCTTCGCTTAACGACGTTCCTCTCTTTTTTTAAATCGTTCTTCGGGATATTTGGGGCACCCTGTATATGTTGTCAGTTATAATGAGGTATCAAGTGATAAATATAAATGATAAAATTATCAAAGGATAAAAGCATTTGAGATCTTTGAAGATGTGTTGTTTCTCAGTATGTATCATGCATTAACACTTGCAGAGTCCCTGGATCAACTAGCACGTATGGTAGTGCCGCTGTTCTCAGTTGTGCCCAACAAGGGTGTAGAGCGACCAACTTGGCCACAACATCCGTATGGCCCTGAACAGCTCGGCTTGCAAGCCCATGTGGTACCTGTCAAGGACAACCGGTTCCTGTACATGACATTTCCCACACCAGACCTGAGGCAATACTACAAAGCTGGAGTAAGAGCTTCCTTGTCATTCCTGCTGGGATGCGGTCCCGAAGGTGCAGTTCAAAAAGTGCCTGTTTATGCTCTGTGGCAAAAGTTGCTATGTCATATCCTTTCATTCTCTAATGATGCTATGACACCATCATGACTGTACAATAACGCAAAATGCAAAATAGCCATGACTCTACAGCAAGCTATTGCTTCACAGCTGCGGAGATTATGAATGTTTGGTTGCTTAAGGGTGACATGTTTTTAACTTATTTAAACTGGCAAGATCTGAAAGTAGATATTTAAGAGTGACACATATCTTGAAATAATGAACTTCGTTATAGTGAAATTCTCAATATAACGAAGTGTTTCAGTTTTTATAACTGCATGTCCATAGAACCAGTCATAAGCACATTACTAGTAAAAAGTAACAGTGTTACAGTTACAGTTACTTAAGCCAAAAAAGTAACTCTGTTACAGTTACAGTTACCGAGTTGCCAAAAGTAACGTGTTACAGTTACTGTGAAAAAGTAACGTCATTACTTTTCCGTTACAGTTTAAAACAATAGATCACAAACCAAATAATGGAACTTATTTAATAAAAATGTACGAAGGCACGCTGGTAGTCGAAATTGCACTTGGTAAAATCCGAGACGGAGGAAACCTATAAGGGGGCCCAATACAAGCAGTGGTTGTGTACACCTCCTTATGTCTTATCAATAAACGTACTAGAACACTAGGAGTTGAATAACGTGGTTGATTCACGGGAACAACAACAACGGTATCCTGGGGCATTTATTAACGATACACGGAAGTGCATGCGAAGAGGAACGGCGAGTGCGCCACGAGTGAAGACGACGTCTGTTGCGTCGAGTCGCTATGTTCAAGGTGTATCAGACCCCGTTCGAAAACCTTTGCATCCGCTGGGCATACAAACCCTTTTTAAAGGGACCGACAACTGATTTTTCTAGACCCAGTTTTTTACGGCGCGACAGGAAGCTCACCCTTCGTGGCGTTTGTAGCTGCAGTGGTTTATCCGAAAAACACGTAGTTATTTTATAAGCAGTATTTTCCGATCTGAAAGGCTCCAAACACGCATGGAGGCTTGCTCCAGGAACGCTGAGAATTGATAGCAATGCCGCAGCCCTTGTGAAAGCTGTCGTTGTTCTCCTTTCGCAGGAGTTACTGTAACTATGCTTAACCACCTTTATTTTGAGCTTTCCAACCATTTTTGAAAATAGCAAGCTGTTACCATGAGATGTGTGGCTTTATACACCTTCTCGGTATTTGTACAGCTTTGTGTGTGCCTGCACCCAAGGTTGCCTGCGCCTGTGTCATGGATGGCTTGTCCCGGCGTCATTACTCTCTCGATACACGAGCCAAGCCAAGTAATCGAAAACGTAACTGTGCATATGCGCGGCCGCACCGAGTAGCAGCGCGCGTCATTCCTGAGATGAAGTGTAGGTAGCAAAACTATGTCGGCTCCAAAATCTTAGCGACCTGGAAACTGCGTGCACGGTTGCATGAGCACGCTGAAAAGTTGCTCAAGACGCGTTGACGAGCATGGGATCATTATGTCATGTGAAGGCAGCGCCACTTTAATGCATACTACTAATGCAGGCCTATATGTACATTATTATGGAGTAATACCTTTTAATATAAAGAAACAAACAATATTTGAATACTAACAAAAAAAAATCGTCGACAGCGTACAGCAATCAACAGTCACATGGCCGTCTTCATCAGATCATTCATGTTTTTGCCGCCGGAGGCGCCACAGGTCATTTTTCGCGACTTTCAATTAAGAAATAAAAATACAAACCGATCTCTCACGAAAAAACCAGGGTTGGTTTGAGTCAGTGCAACAGACAATCTTTACATCAGTGGAGTCATCTCATTTCATGTTCTGGGCAGTTGTCGGTCCCTTTAAGACATGTTTTTGCGAAACCCAAAGACCGCACACTGCGGACGATCAGAGTGGCGTCATCTACAAGTGTGATGTGGGTATCGTGGCACGACTTGCATTGGCGAAACGGGCAGGAAAGGATCAACGAGGAGCACAGAGGGGATGTTGCTAGAGCAACTGATGCAATGCGCTCTATATAGGGAGCTTGTTGAACACTGCTGGAGAACAGGGCATAGCTGGGTGATTCTACGTAAGATCGAACAAACCATGGCTGGTCGGCCTCTTAAATTTACTGCAAAATTTTTTTATATTATTGCCTGATGAGTGGAAAGAAGAGATCCGCAGTTTGTTTTGCCGGCCAAAATTTTTACGAAGCACAGGGAATCAATAATGATGAAAAGGTGGAGCGGAGCGCTCATCCACTCTGCTGTTCTGGCCAACTTTCATTATGAATTGCACAAAATATATTAAAGTTAGGTAGCTGAAATTTCTTTAACTAAATATATGCGTGTTTTTGCTTCGGCTCAGGTATTTTTAGTTTTTATGTGTAGTGTAGATGTTATTATAAAAAACCTCAAAATTGGCCCAGGAAACGTTATTTTCTTTACTTTGAAGGTCTTTATCTCAAAAAAGCCTTGTAGCAGAGCGACAGAAATTCCGCATTACGTTCTTCGCATACTTATCTACCGAACTGCCGAATCTTATATTTATATAAGTTTTCAGTAAAGAGATACAATCGGGCTAAGTTCAAGAAAACACCGAACAATGGAAACTTCTGACAACAATTAAAAAAAAACCCCATTTTTTAAATTTCTTAAACTTTGTCCACTTATTCTCCTCCACATCAGCTTTCACAATCATTGAAAACATATTGCATAATTTCGTTGCACTAATAGTTACGGCCCCTCCAATGAGACCCTTAGGCAAGGATGGGCAATTCCGACTTCTTGCCCAGCAAGTGTATAAAAAAATGCAGGCAGGATTGGATTTGTTTTTATTAAAAGGCCAGCAGTGCCGAAAAAGGTGTCGGTACCGAAAAAGGTTTTGAAAGTAAAGAAAATTACGTTTCCTGGGCCAATTTTGAGGTTTTTTTATAAAAACATCTACACTACACATCAAAACTAAAAATACCTGAGCAGAAGCAAAAACATGCATATATTTAGGTAAAGAAATTTCAGCTACCTAACTTTAATATATTTTGTGCAATTCATAACGAAAGTTGGCCGAAACAGCAGAGTGGATGTGCGCTCCACTTCACTAGGGTGGCTAGAATGGGGAGGTGTGCTGAGCGCAGCGTGTTTCCCTTGCCAGAGAGGGTCCCTCTGCGCGCCGATGCCGCCAGGGGCGCTGCTGCAAGGGGCGCTGCATGGTACGGCCGGTACGGCCGCCGCCGTTGCAGATTACCGGAGGAAAGCCTAGCACTCGGCAACGCGGCGTCGTATTTTTCATCGTTCAAGTGGTGCTTATTGCTCAAGGGTCATGGATTTTTGAGGTGTGAGGATATAAACTGAAGAAGAAAACTGCACGTTGTTGCTTCGTTCCTGGCTGCAACTCTGGGTACTGTCGTCGACAGAAAAGGCATGTTTGTTCCGAGTACTGGCGTGGAAAGAGTTATTTTAGAAGTAAGGTCGTGCGATACCGAGAGCTGAGAGGCAGCTGACAAGGAACGCAGCACAATGCGAGAAGCATTTCTACGCAAGGCACGTAGAGGGGAACGACGTTGGGCTAGTTGGTATTGCGTAGTCTGAAGTGAACGACAGCGTGTACAACGTGATATGTTGTACACTTTTATTCCTTAACTCGGGTGCATTTATTTTTAAAGGGGGTTAACCATAAGGAGGAAGAAGAGAAAGCCAAGTGGGCTAAGACCTGTGTTCTGTAGATAGCTCTTTATTGCAGAGTTCAAATAAACTTGCTTCGTGTACGAATGTGTTTCCTTTGAAGTAATAAATCTTTCAACCTGCCGACAAAACGAACACATGACGTTTTGACCAGCAGCTAGTGCATAGTAATGGGTACAAGCGCGAGAGCAGGCAATTTTTTAGGTATGTTTCCACCTTTTTAGAAATCTTAGGTTTTGACCCAAAATTAATTGTTTTGTGTTTGCCTTTGGGCGAACAGTTTAAAAGGGCTCTGCAAGTGCGTTCAGTAAAATAACGGAAGGTAATTATAATGTAATTACCAACATGGGCGTCCGGAAGGGCCGCCCCCCCTTGGAATATTGGATAATAATTTTCTATGGAGTAGCAGTAAGCTACACAGCTTGATTAGCACTCTCCAGTCCCACATATCCACGTGAAATATCATGCAGGATTACCTGCCAACTTTGCACGTTACATGCTGCTATGGACGAATCTTGCCGGTCATGTCACGGCAATGAAACAAAAGCTACCTATGCTGTATGCCCCCCTCCCCCCCCCCCACCCTCTGTTGATGCACCCCCCTGGAAAAAGTTCTGCGGACGCCCTTGATTACCAATATTACGCATAATACGGCCATCACGGCAATAGTCATAACTATACCAATCCAACCATACAAAAAAAAATGGCTTCGCAGCATTATAGCTGTGTACCAGGGGCGTAGCCAAGGGGGCGGGGGTTGGGGGGTTCAACCACCCTCCCCCCCCCCAAATTTTTCAATTTTGCATATGTATATATACACGCACACATACAAACGCACGCACGAACATGGTTGAACACCCCCCCCCCCCCATAAAAAAAATTCTTGCTACGCCCCTGCTGTGTATGTACGCTGTGCGATGAGCTAGAATCCTTGCGCTATCAATATTATTAGGTATATTATAGCCTAAAGCCACCATAAGTCGTGTTGTTTCAGAAGGTTGCATTTCAATTGAAGTATTATAACATTAAAAGTCATTCATCGTTTCAATGATTCTAGTTCATTGCACAGGCGCAAGTAAATGTCTGAGCAAGAAGCATGGAAAGTTTCATGGGAAAATATTGATCTGTTCAATAGCTATGAGCTTTTTCGCAACAAAAACCTACTGAAAATCAAGTTTCGAGAAAAACAATAATTAAATTTTCCGAACATGTCATTTTCAATTTGAGTGTAGTCACAAAGAAAGGACCATAACTTTCGAACAGAACCAAATAGAAGCGTAATTTTTTGTGAACCGCAATTCTGTATGTTCGTACATTTTCAGAACATCAAAAGTAAAAAAATTCACTTTTTTTAAAAAAAAAGACATACCTTAACCATGTGAATAAGCACTAAAAATGACTTGAATAAGTTGCAGTGATACATAATGGCAAGTGGTAAAACGGCAGGACACAAGCGCAAAAAAAACAAAAAAAAAAAACTTGCTGCTCAAAAGTGGCGTGCGCGAAATGCCGCTAGCAATATTACTCTGGCACGCGCAGTGCTACTCGGCGTGCAATACGAACCCTGCTTTTCAAATGGGGGGAGGAAGTCTACGCTTTATTAGCGCAATCGCTGAGGTAAAAAGAAAACGATTAACGCTGCAAAGTGTAGCACGCAAAAAATAGCGCGAGCCATAATCGTCCGACGCTAGCAAGGCTGCGCTGTACGTCGTCTGCTCAACGCCACGCGCCCCTGCGTACAGCGCCCCTTGCGGCATCGGCGCACATTGGGGACCGGTTTCCGCGGCCGCTTTTCACACCTCCCCATTCTAGCCACCCTAACTTCACCTCTTCGTCATTATTGATTTCCTGTGCTTTGAAAAAATTTTTGGTGGCAAAACAAATTGCGGATCTCTTCTTTCCACTCATCAAGCAATAATATATAAAATTTTGAAGTAAATTTAAGAGGTCGACCAGCCATCGTTTGTTCGATCTTGGGTGGAATCACCCAGCTTTTACCTAAACCAGGGGTCTCAAACACGCGGCCCTCGGACGTTTGGCTAGTGGTCCGCACCTTCACAATGAAAAAAGTGTGTCACTTTGCTATATGGTACGCGCATTATTTTTTCGCCTCCTGCGACTAATAACACTTAGTTTGGGTAGTCTATAGAGACGGCACTAGTCTCAAGCATTCTTTTTCGGGAGGCTCCCCATGTGGTTACCATGTGTTGAAACATAACCGTGGGAAAAAATCTCTATATTTCAGAATCGGTGTCCAGATTTAAGTCATTTTAGATATCAGTATCGACGTTTTTCGAATTGTGACGCCAAATCCCCTGCAGAAATTTTTCATATATGAGATATAAGAAATGCGTTCTTTCAGATGGCAGCGTTAGGTGACGTTTTGTAGAACCCCCCACCGCTTCAACCTTCTTCACTGTCCCGGCCCTTGCGAGACTAAATTTCATGAATGTGGCCCTCTAGCTGAGGTGAGTTTGACATTCCGACCTAAACAATGGGACGACGCTGGCTTGTGAATGAAAGGGGGGGGGTTGAAAACTCCTGGAATACAGGTTCCTTTGCTGCGACGCTTCGGCTTGCAACAACCACGGCGTCATACTGGACGCTTATAAGGACATGTAGGATTAGTGGACCGGTCGACATCCTCTATTTTTTTTTTGTTGACAGTGTATACTGAGGATGCCACCTGCATTGGAGGCGGAGCTTCTATATCATTTCATTAATAATTGTTGTTTTAAGTCGGAGTAAACCTTTACAACCAGTTCCAAAATGGTTTTTAAAAAATTGTTTCAAGCCGTTTCGCGTGCTGCTGCTTTCTAGCCGCCTGTCAAACTCGATTACCTTGGAGCCTCGGATGAAGGAGACTAAACTTAAACTTGGCGTCCTAATGCTCCAGTGGCACACCAAGAACAGAGCTATAAGCTCAAGTGAGAAAAAATTTTACATATGAAAAAAAAAAACTGACGTGAACTTAGCAAACTGTTCAGTTTTAACATGACTGATTTACATTTTTTTACAAGTAAACTTGAAGTTCGTTAAAGACCAACTTTCGACCACTGTCTTCTGCAGGGAAGATAATCCTCTTAGCGGCCTCCTCTTCTAAACTGCGAAGGGAGCCCTGTTATGGAAAGTTGAAAGGTGGTGAGGATATGGTAAAGAATAAGGTTAGAAAAAGTGGAAAACGTTTAACGTCAGCCTTTAAGGAGGGCTGCTGTTGGATAATTTTTTATAACAACAGAAGTAACTAACGGTATTTTCCGTTACAGCTACTGTGTAAAAAATTAACAGTGTTACAGTTACAAGTTCTGCTAACACAAAAGTAGCTAGTTACAGTTACAAGTTACTGAAAAACATAACTAGTTACCGGTAACGCTTTACTAGTAACTAGTTACTGCGCAAGACTGCATGGAACAGCATGTACTTTACCCTCAATATAACTAAGAATATTTATATCTGCTATTTCAATATAACAAAGTTTTACTGCTACTGTGGCAGAAAGCCAAGGCAGTAAATTGAAACTTCTGCTGGTACCAGTGGTCATATGGTTGACTTGGATGCAGTTTTTGTGGACACATTTTTCAAATAGTGTGCCACACAACAAAGGGAGGCCACTCAAACGGAGCAGCATGTGCTTTGGTTGTGCGGAAAGGGTGTCCTCAATGCTCTCCTTGCCTTCGGAACAGCGGAGAGGGACAGCGTTGGGGCTGATGCGTGGCACGCGGGAACTCTGGTGCATTCTATTGTGCGCTACTCTATCGTCTCCATGCAGCATAGTTCCATATTCTGTGTCATGTGTGCAGTCTTTCAGCGCCCAAATTGGGGCTTTATTGCGATTGTAATTGTATGGACACTCTCAGCGCATTTTTGTCGTCACTGTCACCGCTGCAGTGAGGTTCTGTATAAAATCCAAGGGCGATAATGTATTGCCAGCTGGCACAAACGGAGCAGCAGCCAGCCAAGCAAGCCCGAAGCCAGTAGCCGAATGAAGATCCCTTTAATAAATTAGTCGCAGAAATATATACACAACTAGAGCCTATGGCACCCTTCAGGACAGGTTGACATGCCTATAACATCACCCCCCCCCCCCCCCATCTAAAAAAGTGAGCCAAGGTGACAGCTCATTTAACCGGGCCTCGGACACTTCGTCTAGTTTTGGTATTGGAAGTAAAGCGTTGCTATGATGCTGGTAGACAAGCTTAAATTCAGTAACCTTTGCATATGTGGTTTTATCTTTTAAAATTACATAATAAAGTAAATGAATGAAGGAAGGAAATTTTTGAGGGCTCGCTTCTTTGTTTGACACAACCTTAATGAAAACCAGCAGATAATGAAGCCAAGGAAAGAATGGGGGATGTTAATTGTACTGTTTTAAGTGTATTGTAATCATTGTGATATAGATGTGAAGAAAGTAAAGTGGACGAAAAGATAAGTTCTTGCTGGCAGGGACCGAACACAGGTGCACTCAAGCACTTTTCACACAAAATTTTCGTTTTTTCCTGGTGTTCCAATATAGATAGATGCCAGCGATGTGAACGACACCTGTATAAATCAGATGTGCAATAAACTTCACCAGTTCTTGTGGTGTCACCTCTTTCCATGAGCCACCTCTCTCCGCATAGGTTGGCATTCCAAAATATGCATCCAAGCATATTTGTTCGCATTTTTGCAGATAGTATTAAAAAAACAGAAGAACAAAATCAAGCGCAGTCCTAAAGCGTCTCGCGCTGCTCTGTAGTGTGGGGCTGAGATCTGCTCCGGCAGCCTTCTTGTCGTGAGGAGAAGCTTTGCAGCCGGCACCAGCACATCGCTCCCCAGCGACGTGTGGACCTCGCACGTAACCAGAGTAGCTTTAAGATTGTGCACAAAGGTCAGCAGCTAAGCACACGCGGCGGAGGAGACAACTTGAGGCCGTAAATGAAACCAACTCCTGAACGACTGCGGATGTCCCAAGCTGACGCAAAACATTGTCGCCATCGGACCTTGAAGCTGAGGTGCTGTCATCTTCAGACTCAAAGCTCGTCGTCACTAAATTTACGTGCAGTTGCAAGATAGTTTCGAGCGGTGTACGTTTCTCACGGTGCAGGTGCGCACCCATGCGCGTGTGACGCTGCCGCCATATGAGCGACTAGCGACACGGGATGCGGCCCTGTGTCTGATATAACAATAGAAGCAAAACCAAAGCTGCTGGAAACTGGCTGAAAAGGCCACGTCCACACGTTATACATGTGGCGGACTTTCGGAAATAATTTTTGGTAGAATAAATTTTCCTCGACTCCAAAGCTCTCTAGTGAATAGCTGGCATAATTTTCAGGCAATTATTACCGCTCAACGCTCTCAGATTGCGAAGCTGACACCATAATTTGATATTTGACTTGCGAAAGTTCTTTTGATTACAGAACTTTGATATTACTGAAGCATAACCCCAAGTGGCACGCATTTCTCTCAAGTTCGTCTGCCAAGCGCATTTTCCCAACAGCACAAACACATTGGTTTGCGCAAAGGTCTGTCAAAAATCACTGTGTTGCCAAAACGGGCAAATTCAAACTGATTCTGAAAGTTGAGTGGCTGGACTAACTAGTAGAAGGTGCTAGGTGCACGAGAAACAAATTCAACGTGCCAAAATCGAGGATTCAAAGCATCGATCACCGGTGATCGATTTGAATAGGCGTGGTAACAAAAGAGCTAAGAAATTGGGACAGGGGTAAAACACGTCTTCCCACGTCCTTCAGAGAAGCAGGAAGTGTGACGCCAGGTTGTTATTTTGCTCTTCTGCCACGCTATATTATATATCTTAACACGATTCCTTGCCCGACATAAGACCTGTATAGAGTATTTTTGTGAAGGAGTGTGGTAGAATGGTGGTAGAATACTCAACTGCCACACAGAGGGAGTGGGTTCAGATCCCATCTGATCCTAGAATGCCCTCTCCATGCTGGCCTGTGTGACAGGCATGCAAAAGTCCACTTGCATTAATATAAACATCTCTGGTTGCCACTGTTTTTGTTTTTCGCACAGTTTCAGCATATCTTTGCTTTGGAATTCCTGTCTGAGGTACGGGCTAATACTGTATCCTGAGATATGCATAGCTGCTCATGTTGCATGACCTCAGTTGTTCCGGATTGCCAAGTTTTCTCGTGAACCAAAAAACGATTTAAAAAATTTCGGTTTCACTCCAGAACAAAATAATAGATAAAATTTTGGTTATGTTTTCGTTCCGGCAAAAATAAAGTTTTTTCGTTTTTTGTTTTTGTTTTCATTCCGTTCTAACACACTGATACACCACAGTGCATTTTTGTATATAAACAGTACAAATTTTGTGTGATATTTTTTTATATTTGGAACTGTGCATTCAAGCAGAGTGACTGAAAACGAGCAGTAACTTTTTGTACTATGGCCAACTGTGTGAAAAACAAACCTCCTGGATATCAGCTTTATCATTTTTTTTTTTGATAAATCACCTTGGCTTAGAGATGCAATGATTGAGGTGGTTAGATGCACAGGTTATTTATTGTCCGCTTTACATATGTGGCAAGTGGCACTTGAATCGCACCAACCTTTTTGTAGTTACGACTGTTGGTGCAACATGCATATTTTGGCATATATTGATTTATGTAACTTTTTTTATACGTTTTTAGCAATTTGATCATTTTAAACATTCAAGCTACTGGCGCTTTAAGAGCCAAAAGTATAATTGCAACTTTTGGACTGCAATTGTAAAATTTTTTCTCGTAGGGGTTGATCTACCTTGAGCTGCTGTATCAGTAGTTGTTTGTCGTCCTACCCCAATGTACAGTTTTTGAAGTTGGCTTTTGTATTGAAAGAAAATGCCTGTCAATCGTTCTTTCTGTCCTATTTTGGTTTCAATTAATTAAAATAGTAGAACTCCGGCTAGAATCTAAGGTGTCCGCATGCAGAATAGCACTGCCAATCTTGCAAAAGTAAAATTTCTGCCTGCTTTAGATTTTGTTAAGTGTTGATACTACACAATGGCGGTAAATTGGGCTAGTTGGTTGCTCATGATCGTAAAATAACAGCGCAAAAGATGACGGACGAACACACAGAGACAAACGAGCGCTACAAACTAGTACTGTGATACTGATGATAGTGTGGTCCGCTGCGGTGGCATAGCGGTTATGGTGCCTGGCTGCTGACCCAAAGGTTGCGAGTTTGATCCCGGCCACGGCGGTCACATTTCGATGGAGGCGTGTACTGTGTGATGTCAGTGCACGTTAAAGAACACCAGATGGTCCAAATTTCCGGAGCCCTCCACTACGGCATCCCTTATAATCACATCCTGGTTTCGGGACATTAAACCCCAGATATTATTATAGTGATGCTAGTGTGTGGATTCTACATGGTACATTTCATTGTCTTTGTAGCCTGGAGATTATGTTGCCCATCTTATTGGACATGAAGGCCCAGGGAGTTTGCTTTCCGAGCTAAAGGCACGAGGTGAGTTGATTCAACATCTCTTGTGGTCATTTTTTTTAAAGGACAAAAATAGCATGCACTTCCTAGGAATTTAGGTTATAGTTATAGATGGGTGAATAGTAAATTTGAGATTTGAAGTACACAGTGATTTGGTTGAATAATTTTGAATCAAATAGTTTGAATAGTATATATCACATGTGATAAAGAAAAATGGGCATATTGTCATTACCCAACTTGTGCAATATAGTTAAGGATTAGAACAAAGCTTGTGCGAATGCAACTTTTTTGGTTTGAAGCAAAGTGGAAGCAACTTAAAATATTCGTAGGATTCGGATAGTGTAGGGTGCAAGTTATCGGCAGTAAAATAGGTTACATTATAAGATTTGCTATACTTAGTGCATATAAATCCGTATAACTTGCTCCTAAACTTGAAAAAATAATAATTGAGATGCAGGTAATATGTACCCTTAACCTAAGGGGAAAGTGTGGCTTCGTGACACTGTGGATTTCCACTGAACAAGGCGGTTTCACGGCATAGCAGCCACACGCTGCAGTGAAACCACTCTTTCAGGGGGTTACGTGTGGTAAAATATACGTCTATTAGTTCATTTCGAATACTTCGAAATTTTGCAAATTTCGAATTCTCATCGAAGTGAATTTGAATACTGTAACGTTCGTTTGAATATTTGAAGCGCTCGAATATTTGCTCGTGCCTAACTAAATCTATGACAGGGTTCGCTCTATGCACGGCTGGTGCTGAAGCCTAGCTCTGGTTCCAGCTGCACACAGTCGTACCATGCACGTGTTAACATCCCCTTCCTGTAGTAGCACGAGTAATCGCGGCTACAATGGGTTCGGGCGAATAAGACAACAGGCTAGGTCAACAAACAACACTTTATTGTGATGCTAGCAATAATGCAAAAATGTCGCTTAGAGGGATAGTCAGCTCTATGTAGAAAACAAAGGGCTTAGTCCTTTGGTCGATTGTCGGTGGCTCCCGGGTTCTTCGTGTGATGTGGGCAACCGCTGGCACAAACACAAGAGGGGCTGTCTCTCTCTGTCCGGTCGGCTTGTTGGTTCCCGCTGCCAGTCTGCGATCGCGCCAGCGTTAAGGAAAGGAAATGGGTGCGCGTGCTATCCTACATGTGTAGTGTAATAAACGGGAAAAATGATGTTTAATGCTTTTTAGGGGACAACGTTGTTTGTTTATTTCATGCTACATATAGGATAGCACACGCGCCCATTTGATGCCGACAATTTCATGCTAACAATGCCACTAAGGCATTGTCGGCATGAAATTCCTGAAAACTCATTCACAAATATTTTGGTTACTATGAGCTTCTTTGATGGATATGGACTCCAATTTGTTTTTGCAGGCTGGGTTAATTCTTTAGTAGGTGGAGAGAAAGATGGGGCACGGGGCTTCAGCTTTACCATTGTCAATGTTGACCTCACTGAAGAAGGCATAGGTAAGTAAACACGCTGTTATCTTTCAGTGGACCCTATTGGTTTACATCAGCTCCATGGGCTGGTTACCATCTCTCTAGAGGAAGACCTTTGTCACATTGGTTCGCACCCAAAGCTCGGGGAGAAAAATGTAAAATGCGTTGTTTGTATGTCCCACAGCAAAAGCAGGGCTAGGTTAGTTCTTTTGTGACGTCTGACTAACCTATAGCAGATTGTATGACGACAGCTTTATAAGCTGGCTGACACATCTGCATATCACGAATGTTAATATAACACAGGGCTTTATTAAACCAGAAATCATCGTATGCTTATAGGCGATGCGCAAAGCGCCGACGACGCCATCTGCCGCCACGGCTCGGAAGCGCTGATGGGTCCGGGCGATCAGTGTTCGCGCGAGTGTCTACGCGAGTGCACGGATGGATGTGTTTTCATCGTGATTTAATGACTCTGTCGGGCCTCAGCGATGTCGAAAAATAACTGCTGCGTTGTCGGCTGCCCAAACACACCGAAAAAATCGCCAGGAACGCACTTCTACAGGTTTCTGGTGCTATTTCATGAGCGAGAGCGACGGTGGCGGTGGATTGCGGCTGTACGACGTAGAAGCTAAGCAATCGCGCTTTGTTTACGGTAGTGTTAGACCGATTACCGTGTTTTTATTTCTCCATTTATGTCACCACGTCTTCAGCGAACGCTACTACGTTTACATTTGGTCGCCTCGCCTGTATTGTAGACGCTACAATGCACATGAGGTTGTTATCACTGATAAGACGCGATGCCTAGGCTCTCTTGAAAAACGAATGGCGCGAAGCGCTATGCCAGAGAATGTGGGGCAGGTGACGGCTCCTTTACAAAAGCGCCATGGAATCACACGTGTGCTGCACGAAATGGGCTGCATTCTACCTAATGATGGCACTGGAATGCGATCACCGGTACAGAATGTTCGCTGTGCGCTCGCCTCAACTGTATGCATATTGGCTTTAAAACATGGCACCTGTGCGCACTGAAGGCTTTTGACAGGACATTCAACCGATTCAACCTCCCTTTGAATGCCTCGTAACATGACTTCATGCTAATAAAAAACACCCTTGATGTATCCCACTAATGCTCATTCGCTTTACACAAGCTGTGTTATGAGTGGGGCCATAGGCGTGCGCACGGGGGGTGGGGGCTTTCCTATTTGCCAAGGGGGGGGGGGGAGGGGCGCAAAATCTGCCCCTTGCATTAACGTAGTGGGGCCTGGGGGCGCTGAGATGATCCTTTGCCCCCCCTTTGATGTGTGTCTGGTGAGGCTATGACGCCACTCCTCCCGAACGTGCAGACCAGCAGCGGCGAGCCGCGCGCGGCAATGGCGGAGTCTGCGCACGCGCCGGCGCCAGTCTGTCTGGCGCGGCTACGACGCCACTCCCGAACGCGCAGACCAGCAACGGCGAGCCGCGCGCAGCGGTGGCGGTGTCTTCGCGCGCGCCGGCGCCAGTGTGTCTGGCGCGGCTAAGACGCCACTCCTCCTGAACGCGCACGCCAGAAGAAGCCTCATCCATCAGAGAAACCGACATTTTGTGCCAGAACTGTTTCAACCGCTTCAAACAGATCGCCGTAGAGTCTCTGGATGCATCTCATTCTGACGAAAATTTTGATCCCGAACAAATTGCTGTCGAAGAGCTAAACGTATTCGTGAAGACAACAAAATATATTTTTTTCAGCGAAATTACAGGGGGTCGACGGACATGCACCGACGTTCTTCTCTGAACACATCCAGCAAATACGTAGCCAAGCTGCTATGACAAGCTAGGTGACCACCAGCTCCGCAGTGACTCAGTCCCGCGCCACTAGCGCAAGCTGCCGAGATATTTTTTCACAAGTTTATCGTGCTGGTTTCAAAGTTTTACCAACACTGACCCTTCGCGTGGCCGCACCCGTGAAATCCATGCGCCGGTGCGACAGCGCTCCCTCAAAACCTACTATGTAAACACATGGCACGTAAACGAAGCTACTGTGTCGAGAAAAAACGTTGGTTCATGCGTCAACGCATGCAGGCATTAGTGATCGGGACGTTATAAAGAAAGCGGTGTACTTACGATGAGCTCCACTTTGTAGGAAAGCTTGTTGACGCTTGTCTGTGGCAAACACTTGGTGCGTATAGTGACATAGTCGTCCCACACAGCTGTGACATCGGACACATGTCCACTATTATAAAGCGCGGCTCCTTTGCGCACACTATCACCGCAAAAGTAATTATCAGGGACGCGCACAAGCGGCAAATCGCACGCGTGCACTTCCGTCATGCTTGCAGTGAAATGAGGCGTCTGCTACGCGACCCATCAGCGGTTCCAACGGCCGCCGCTATGCGGCTTTCAGTGGCGCCCCTATAGGCGCTGCGCATCGTGAATAGACGATTTTCCGCAGCGGTGCACGGGTGCTGCCATGTTTGATCACGTGATCGTAACTGGCCTTCCCCCTGCCGGTTGCCCCAGCCAACGCATTGGGTCAGCGAAGCGGCCGTGGCTGTACCACACAGGCTGGTTGCAGCAGGGTGTAAGCAAGTCACACGCTTGCGCAGCGAAACATAGTTCTACATGTAATCGCCTCAAAGTTGATAACGTTGAGACATTTGCGTTTGTTTGGTATGTACTACGCCGCAGCGATAAGTGATATGTTTAATCTATTTCGCATTTATCGCATACACCTTTAATTGTTGTATTAGCAACCGCCAGTAGCTGGGGTTACAAGCCAACATAGCAGCGCCTATGCAGACATGACCGCCCGCTTCGATCCAAACTCGCGCTTGCTACTCGCCCACTGTCCTCAGAGCAATGAATAAATGGCGAAATCGGCTATTCCTTTGTGTCATCTCACACTGGGGAAAAAACATCCGGTGTGCTTTGTCTTTATTATTGAGATTAGCTGTGTTTATTTAGCCACGCCTACTAAGCCTTGTCTCTGAAAATTTGAGAATGAACCTTGGAAACACTGCAGAATGTTGACGAATAAATTGCTCTCGAAGCTTCACGATGCAAATATAAAAGAACTAAATGCGTAGGTTTCGAACTTACGGGCCACACAGCGCAGGATGACAACGTGATAAATTAGAGGCGGAAGGAAACTGCATCCACAGGTGCTGCCATGTTGACTTTTCCGGCGCTGCCATCTGCTCGCTTTTACTTGCGTGCGCGCAGACGCTATGGGGACGCCGAGCAGACGATGTGGCGCGGAGACGTATTGAGCAGCGCATAACAGCAGCGGTACGGCCACGGTGCGGTGGCGCCATCTAGTTTTGATTCAACAAACCAGCTGTGGAAATTTGTCTATGGGGGTCATGCAAGACAGGTTTGTGTACCGTATTTACTCAGTTGTAACGCGAGTTTTTAACCCTTTGTGGTCTGTTGTTGGTCCTCTCCTGACTACGCAACATGCCCGCAACGATCCATTGTTGGGTGCTGCTTGACAAGCTCTTTCATGGTTGATTCACGTGGACGCTTTCTCGCTGTGTTATGCGCCATCTCTAATAGAATAAATGAACTTCTTTTGCTTGAGCTTTACTTTCTTTAGCTTTGGACCGGAACGAATGGTAGGTGGATAAAGGTTTCAAACCACAAGGGGTTAAAAATGATTCCTGTTGCTCGTCAACCCTCACGTTGCATGATAATAAAAGCAGAACGCAAAAAAGACAGGACATACTCTGCTCTTATTTTCACAGTGAACCAACTCGCCCAGCAACGCATTATATTAGCCTCACGATGCAGTAGCATTGCCAAAATCAACCATGTTAAAACAAATATGCTGTATCCCACGGCTTTCAGCATTATGTTAGCAACTGCATATTTCGATCCAATCCATAGAAAAGTCAACCGTAGCCAAAACTTGTTTCTGTCCTCCATGTCCAAGTTGACACCGTTTTTGCTTACAGTGCTGCAACTGCTACTTTTCAAAGTGACAGTAAAGTTCAGGTTCTTTTGAAGATGAGAAACCACACTCCACACTCGGCGCCCGAGACGCACCACCCGAGGTGATATAAACGAAGTGGGAGGTGAAATTAAGTTTGAAGGTAGACAACAAAGCTCCACACTCGGCGCCTGAGACGCACCACCCGAGTGGGAGTAATTAACTTTGGATTCGCTGGTCGCTTGAAGAATGAGGTACGCTGGAGAAGTTTAGAGTGTTAAGCGGTTTATTGGATGGGACTCAGCGACAATTCGCTATGGCGACAGTCAAGGCAAAAGCACGGGCTCCGAGAGCGAGCGGCGTTTATAAGAGGACGACCCACTAGGAGCCGCTGGAGAACGCAACCGTTAAACAGTACCAATTGCTTCGACACAATTACCCCGGGTACGAAAAGTGAGCCGTCCGGCGACCTAACAGCTCGTCACTATGAGTGGGTCATAGTAGGCCTTGAGGCGCTCCACGTTGACTATGTCGCGCCCTCGACGGCGCATGTCCGAAGCTGGTTCTATGGGTTCGATCAAGTAGTTGACCGGGGATGTGCGCTCGACGACCCGGTATGGGCCTTCGTATTTCGGCAGCAGTTTTGAAGAGAGGCCACTTGCAGTGGTAGGGACCGAGAGCCATACGAGTGCTCCAGGGAGGAACGTAGGCTCAGAAGTGGTGGTGCCATCGCGAATGCTCTTCTGCAGCTCTTGTTCCTGCGTCGTAAATGTCTTGGCAAGCTCGGGACACTCTTCAGCAAGCCTGGCTGTGTCAGAAATAGGCGCACACTCAGATGGATCCGGCTTGTATGGAAGTATCGTGTCGATGGTGTGCGACGGGTGCCTTCCGTAAAGTAAGAAGAAGGGTGAAAAACCAGTAGTGCTCTGAGGGGCGGTATTATAGGCGTAGGTGACGAAGGGCAGAATGGCATCCCAATTGGTGTGATCGGCGGCGACGTACATTGACAGCATGTCGCCGAGCGTGCGGTTAAAGCGTTCGGTTAGGCCATTCGTCTGCGGGTGGTAAGCAGTAGTTTTGCCGTGAACAGCATGGCACTCTTTCAGAATGGCTTCCACGACTTCTGATAAGAAGACACGGCCTCGATCGCTGAGAAGCTCTTGGGGTGGACCGTGACGCAGTATGAATCTGTGTAGTAGGAAGGAGGCAACATCGCGCGCTGTAGCCGCTGGGAGGGCGGCGGTTCCGGCGTATCGCGTTAGATGGTCAACAGCGACGATGGCCCAGCGGTTACCAGCCGAAGTCAGAGGAAGTGGTCCATACAAATCGATGCCCACGCGCCCAAACGGACGGTTAGGGCAAGGTAATGGTTGTAGACTTGCTGGCAACACGTGCGTTGCAGGTTTTCGGCGTTGGCAATCGAGGCAGGAGCGAACGAACTTCTGCACGTAGCGGTACATCCCACGCCAGAAGTATCGTTGTCGAATGTGGTGGTAAGTTTTGGATACCCCAGAGTGCGCGCATTGCGGGTCAGAGTGGAAGGCTTCGCATATTTCAGAACGCAGACTGCGGGGTATCACTAGTAGCCACTGGCGGCCGTCGGCGTTGTAATTGCGTCGGTGCAGGAGGTCGTCACGAACGGCGAAATGGTGGGCTTGACGACGCAACGCGCGAGTGGATGGTGTTGCCGACGGATCAGTGAGCAAGTCGATCAGCGACGTGATCCATTTATCCTTGCGCTGTTCGGTAGTGATGGTGTGAACGTTGATTGAAGCAACAGCCATGTGAGGTACTGAGCAGGGGGCATTGTCGTCAGGCAAGGGGGAGCGCGAGAGGGCGTCGGCGTCAGCATGCTGGCGTCCGTTGCGGTACAGCACGCGGATGTCGTAGTCCTGCAGGCGAAGTGCCCAGCGGGCGAGACGGCCTGAGGGATCCTTCAATGACGACAGCCAGCATAGTGCATGATGGTCGGTGACGACATCAAATGGGCGACCATACAAATAAGGTCGAAACTTTGTAAGGGCCCATATGATCGCCAGGCACTCTTTTTCCGTGACTGAGTAATTGGTCTCGGCTCTGGTAAGCGTACGGCTTGCGTATGCCACGACATATTCGGGGAACCCTGGTTTGCGCTGCGCAAGGACAGCGCCGAGGCCTACACTGCTGGCGTCCGTGTGTACCTCCGTTGGGGCCGTAGGATCGTAGTGGCGTAGTATGGGAGGAGATGTCAACAAACGACGGAGCTTTGCGAACGCGTCGTCACGCTCGGACGACCACGAATTTAGGGGTCCGTTACTTCCAAGGAGCTTCGTCAGTGGCGATATGATTGCGGCAAAGTTTCGTATGAAGCGTCAAAAGTACGAACACAGTCCTACGAAACTGCGCAGTTCTTTTACGGACGTAGGTTTGGGAAATTCGGCCACGGCCTGAAGCTTGGCCAGATCGGGAAGGATTCCGTCCTTGGACACGACGTAGCCGAGGATTGTCAGCTGCCGTGCTGCAAATCGGCACTTCTTCAGATTCAGTTGGAGGCCGGCCTTGTGCAAATGCGTCAAAACATGCCGCAGACGTTGGAGATGCGTGGAGAAGTCTGGAGCGAAAACCACGACGTCGTCCAGGTAACACAAGCACGTGTGCCATTTCAAGTTACGCAGAACGGTGTCCATCATGCGCTCGAAGGTCGCGGGCGCATTACACAGACCAAACGGCATGACGTTGAACTCGTACAAGCCGTCGGGCGTGACAAAGGCTGTCTTCGGTCGAGCGTCATCCGCCATGGGTACTTGCCAGTACCTCGAGCGCAAATCAAGAGACGAAAAGAATTCGGCTCCTTGCAGGCTGTCAATCGCGTCGTCGATTCGCGGCAGCGGATAAACATTCTTGCGAGTGATCTTGTTGAGCCGTCGGTAGTCCACACAGAACTGCACGGAACTGTCCTTCTTCGCAACGAGAACAACGGAAGACGCCCATGGGCTGTCCGAGGGCCGAATAACGTCGCGTCGAAGAATATCGTCGACTTGCTCAGTAATGACCCGCCGTTCTGCGGGAGACACGCGATATGGACGTTGGCGCAGTGGTGGTTGGGCGCCGGTGTCGATGCGATGCGTAACAATAGAAGTGCGGCCGAGAGAAGTTTGCCCGACATCGAAAGAAGAACGAAATTCTTCCAGCAGGCACAGAAGTTGGGAACGCTGGACCGATGTGAGGTCGTCAGCAATGGAGGACCTAAACACATCAGCAGGTGACGAATCGGACGCGGAAACAGCACTGAGCGTACCGGAACTGGGACAGTGCGTGTCATCGGGTGCGTCCATAACTTGTGCGTCTTCGAGGTGTTCCACTCTGCCAAGACACTCCCCTCGCACCAACGTAACAATGTATGGAGATGGGTTGTGAACAAAAATAGCGGTAATGCCCTGAGTGACCTGGACGGTCGCGAAAGGTACCAGCAAGCCTCTCCTTGTGCAAACGTGGTCAGATGGCGAAATGAGTGCAATGGTGTCGGAGAGGCCGGCGCAGTCGACGGACACAGCCGTCGACGAGTTTGGAGGCACTTTGGTATTGTCTTTGACGAGGATCTTGCTCGATACCGATGAAGTGTCTGCCGGCGTCAGATCTGAGAACGGGGAGAGTTCGATTTCGGCTTGTGCGCAATGAATTACGGCTTCGTGGCGGGAGAGAAAATCCCATCCCAGGATGACGTCGTGAGAGCATGCAGCAATTATAATGAACTCGACATCGTACAGAACGTCCTGAATGACGACGCGAGCTGTGCGTATTGCTGTAGGATGAATACTCTGGGAGCTAGCTGTACGGAGAGACATCCCAGAAAGTGGCGTCCTCACTTTTCGTTGTAATCGGTTCAATTTTTGGTCCATAACGGATACGGCGGCTCCAGTGTCGACAAGGGCAGATGCGGGAACACTGTCGACAAACACGTCTATGACGTTCGATGGGCTTCGCTGAGGGCTTTCGCAGTTCGATAGCGTCGCAGCCCTTGCCTCCTGGACTGCGACGACTAGTTTTCTGGGTCGCGTGCGACCGGACGTGGGCGCATCGGCGACAGTGAGCGACGTCGTGGAGACGGAGAGCGCCGAGTAGATGGAGCCTGGCGTGACGTCGGCGACAGAGGCGTAGGTGGGCCGTAAAATGTGCGGTTTGACTGGCTGGTGGCGGGCGACACGACTTGAGGCGGTTGGACGCGATTGCAGTAACGCGCCACGTGGCCGGCGTAACCGCATGCGAAGCATATGGGGCGGTTGTCAGGTGTGCGCCATCGGTTTGCTGGAGCAGGGCCCGCCCAGGGCGCAGGACGTGATTGACGGGGTGGCGACTGATATGACTGCATCGTTGGCTGCAGTCGTGGCCTCTGCATGACGTCAGCGTAGGTAGCCGGCACAGCCGCTTCGAAGGACTGATGTCTAGCGGCGGCTTCGGCGTAACTGTGTGGGGCTGCCGTAGGTATTACTGGGGACGTCCTGGCGACAACTTGGGCGTAACTGAGTGGTGCAGGAGCTGGATGGTGCTGGTGGTACTCAGGCATGACCTCCGCAATTTCCTGCTCAATCGCTCGACGGAGGGGAGGGAGAAGAGTGGTTGACGGCTGTTGAACGTACTGAGGTTGAGCAAAGTCCAGCAGAGAGAACTGGCGCGCAATTTCCTCGCGCACGAATGACTTCACCTCTGCGAGCAAGGCGGAGTGGTCGGATATGGTCGACAAGCCAGCGAGCTCGGCGTCGCGGGATGGAGAGCGACGGGTTATCGACCGCTGCCGGCGCAGCTCCTCGTAGCTCTGGCAGAGCGTGATGACCTTGGCCACTGTGCTGGTTTTTGGCGAGCAGCATCGTGAAGGCATCGTCGTCGATGCCTTTCATAATGTGCCTCATCTTGTCAGATTCCGACATGGTGGCGTCGGCTTTCTTACACAAATCGAGGATGTCTTCAATGTAGCTGGTAAAGGTTTCGCCGGCCTGCTGAGCTCGTTCTCGCAAACGCTGTTCGGCCTGCAGCTTACGAACGGCAGGGCGGCCAAACACGTTGATGATGGCGGTCTTGAAGTCGGACCACGTCATAAAATCAGATGCGTGGTTGTTGTACCACAGGCCGGCCACACCCGCGAGGTAGAAAACCAAGTTGGTCAATTTTCCCGCCTCGTCCCATTTATTGGGGACACTCACACGTTCATAGATCGCGAGCCAGTCCTCCACGTCGGTCCCATCTGCGCCAGTGAAGACTGGGGGGTCGCGGATACGAGGGACACCGGGACATGAGGTCGGTGTAAGCGGAGGCGTCTGCTGGGCGGCGTCTTGAGGCATGGTAGCTGGTAGGGTGCGGGATCGAAGCTCCAGAGGCATCGAATGGGAGCACAGCACTCTCCACCAATTTGTTAAGCGGTTTATTGGACGGGACTCAGCGACAATTCGCTATGGCGACAGTCAAGGCAAAAGCACGGGCTCCGAGAGCGAGTGGCGTTTATAAGAGGACGACCCACTAGGAGCCGCTGGAGAACGCAACCGTTAAACAGTACCAATTGCTTCGCCACAAGAGGAAGATCAAGACAACTTATATTTACAGACTTACAGAAGAATTACAAGCATAAATGTTACAAAGAAATAAAGAAAACCAAACACTGGAAATGAACCATCTGTAGGGCGACCCTACGAGATTCAGCAGAGCCGACGGTGCCTAACACCTTAAGCCCGGTTCAGAACGCCAGACGGAACACCGGGGCCGCTTTTTATTACCCTGATGCTCCGCTTTTACAATACTGCCGGCGAATAGCTGCCTGTTTGCCCTGTAATTGGGCGGTGCATGCAGCAAATCAACAAACTCGTTACAAGGTCACTGCCTCCTTACACCTATGTGGGCTCATGCTCCTCGCCCCAAGCAACACACAAACAAGAGGCAAATAAAAACAAAGTAAACTAAAGTTGTTGTGGCCAGGGCAGGCTCAGCTGACGCTACACGTGTCGAGCTAAGTGCACGCGCTCAGTGATAAGAAAAGAAAAGAAAAACGTCGTTAAGGATAACGTCCCTGGTGGCATGTCAAACACCCCGCTGAAGGGACGGCAGACCGCCTGTCTTGTGGGTGCCCCGACCACCCTCGGGCCACTTCGCTGCTTCCCCCACCGCGCAAAACGTCGCACGTGGCACCACTGATAAGCTCGTTTTCCTGCTCCCGCTCCCACGATTTTGCCGAACCAGACTGTAAAGCAAAGTGCGGAAATGGATATTACGGTGAAGGGAGGCCCGCGCGCAAACAATTGTCAAAGGTGCCGACCGGGCGTCCGATGCCCCACGACGTGGGCCCACTCCTCGTCGTTCACGCATTCGAGCGTCAAGGGCCTGTCCGCTGTTCGAGCCACCTGATGCGCGCCACACATGACGAATGCCTCCGGCGACCGCGCGGTGCACAAAAGTAGGCCGCTTGGTCTCGTACCTCCTTGGGTGGCGCCCGCGAAGCGCGCGAACGTTAGACGGCGGGGCCGGAGGCGGCCCATTCATGCGCCGCCGAAAGGCATCGCTGAGCAATCGGGGAGGTCATTACGACAGCGTTTCCAACCCTTCCTGCCGCCGCCCGCGAGTGAGGCCGGGCGCGACATGGAACCCGATGGGCTCACCTATCTCTGGAGTCTAAATACTTTTCGTGGCGACGCACAGGCACTTCGAAGCACCCCCACCGGCGTGGCCCCCCAAGTTGGCCGCACCAAGTAAACAAAAAAAAGAAAAGAAAAAGAACCGTGCGTCCGGTTTTGACGGTGGTCCTACAGTGACTCTATTCATTTTGTGCTGCAGCATCGCGTTCGTTATGATGCCTGCTTTGTGAGATGAGGGGCTGGGAAGAGTAGCGGTTTGGACTAGTTGTTACTCCATAATGCTTGACGGTTATAGTAGGGTGTGTTCAGTTAAAGGACCCCTGACTGTAAAAGTTTTCTTTGCGACTTTTTTACTGTAATTTGTAGCTCTGTGTCTGGTAACCCTGAAACTGAATCGTAACTGCTCTGATGCATCGTATAGTTAATGCTAGCATCGTCAATTGAGAACAATTTTGTGTCAGTTTCAAACGCCCGCCTAAATACCATAAGAAACTAGCGCCCCACAGCGGGGGAGCGCCTGAGATCACATGCACTCAAGCTTTGGTGTCGCTGAAAGCGCAGTTTTCAAATCAGGGCCCTGCGTGCGGTAGAGTGAAACGATGCGCGTGCTTCGGTATTGTTAAGATATGAGGCCAAGTGGAAAAAGCGAATTTTTTTTTTTCAAAATGTCATTTTTTGTTTTTGGTCATGTTAAATACGCAATTTATCGCCCATGATTTTGCTGCATAAAGTTTCTGTCTATGCAGTTTCTTTCCAAAGATACAAACAAAAGCGTTAGACCACCCATCATCTACGAAACCGAAAGTGCCAGTTTTGTGTGCATCATAAAATTAGCTTGATATGTAGCACTTTGTTGGTTATTTAACAGTCATGTCAAGTGCGAACGTGTAATAACGCTCGAATAGCATTGTAAACCGATCATTTTCGATCATAGAAGTAATAAACTTCTCTCCAGGTGGACGTGCAATGTTGTACACCTCAAGGACATGTATGTGAGCCTGTAAATCATTAAATTTTCTTTGTATGATGCTGTGTGTCATTTTAATAACGGCAACAGAAGCACATTTGATATTTTGAAGCAAGTTGGCTTCGAGCCTGGCCTTTAGACTGCAAAAACTTGCCTCACAAACGATCAGAACTGCATCGCGAAAGCGTCCTATCACGGCACTGATGCTGCAAAGCAAGCTAGAAAAGAAAAGGGAATTGCCGCTCGAGCTATGGCACACAAGAGTAAGGTCCAGGATAAAACTAGCTACAAATATAGAGGATTTTAGGGTTCTTGGTCTCCTTGAGGAAGTGCTGCATGTGTTTCAAATATTTTTTGTTGATTTTTTCAGAACTAACATTTTTGGTATTTTTCCGTACGCGAACATTCATAACATTTTTGCTAATAAAGATTTTTCGTTAAAACTTGGAACACTTCCTTATCACATTAGTGGGTGTGCAATGAACCTCAGTAAGCAAAATCGTGCCACAAGATGTAATATGGCTGCCTGTTGCATAATTTTATTGCGATAGCAATTATATGGACAGTCTCGGCTGAATTTTGCCGCCACCGTCGCCGCCGTCATGCACCGTATATGTATAAGTATGTATATATATATAAAAGCCTTAAAGAAAAGTAAGTCAGAAAAATGCTTCCGAAGCGCGGAATCGAACCAGGGACCTCTTGCTCCGCAGCGACTGGCGCTAACCACTACGCCACGAAGCGCAGATCCTCCACGTAGCTAACGGCGAGCGTTATATACACACCCTTTACCGCTGGACGGACTCGGAGACGGCAGGCGCTTGTAAGCGTTTTTTCATTACCAGCGAGATGGCGCTAGGAGCGCGACGGGCGCATTTAAAAGTCGTCGGCGAGCTTGCTCGCTTCTTCTTATATTTGCGCAGGGAGAACCTTGCCCTTCCGCTGTCTGCTCGCGCGGTTTTCTTGTGGTGAGGGGAAGAGGGATGTTTCACGCTTTCACCGTGATGTCCGCGCTCATGTTACGGAGCGTACGAATGTCACTCGAGCTCAAAGGACGCCGCTAAACGAACAAACAGAAGATGAGCGCGAACTATCAAGTGTCACAGCTCGACACTTGAAGCACGCTAGTTTTCTTCTCTGCTTCGGCCGCCTTTGCAACAGGAGCGCTGTTCAAACTGAGAGTATCCATTGGCGAGCCTCACTTCGTATAGCATTAGATTCTTGCTATCGCATTCATTGCTTCGCCCTTGCGGTGAAACTGTGACTTTTTTTGTTTATTTAATCACTATAATTTTAGTATTCATCTGATCTCGTTTGTTTTGGTTCATTGCACTAACCAAAGCTTCTTTTATATCTTTGCGAAAAATGAGGTTTTTTTGTGGAGTGGAATATGGGGAGTTTTGATTATGAAAAATTAACAAGAAATAGGACTTGCTTTATAATGCTCACATCCTCCTAAAAAGGTGTACTTTACATTTTAGACTAATAATATCTAGTGATTATCGCTTTTTAAAATCTTTTGTTCCGACACTTGGCTTCACACCTCAAGCGCGTGCCCCCCCCCCCAGAAAAAAAAAGGCATTCCTGGCCGATGCAGCCAGACTACATTGAGAGCAGCCCGACAACAGAGCGAGAGGGGTGACGAACAATAGTCCTCGCTGGATGCCAGTCGGGGTATTGTGCTCGCCCCGCAAATGTTCTCTTACTTCGACAGTACCCACCTTACTCGTGGAACGTCACACGGCGCCTCGGTCTACGTCATGCCAGTGCGATGCCACGAGGTGCTGCCAACTTACATGAGTACTCACGCTTACTTTAAAACCAAATTAAAATATCTTAAAGGCAACGTCCGGCACTCATAATCAGTCAGAGGCGCCCACATATACAGGACAATCAAACAACACAGACATCTTGAAGTTTCAATTTTGGTGTCAAGGGTCTTTTAAGAACGTCGGCGCATGTCCGCGGACCCCATATAATTTTGCTGGAAAAAATATATCTTGAGTCCCCAGGATCACAACACTGATCTTAGTGTCGCAGAAAAGAATTTTGCCTTCGTAAAAAAAAATTCAGAAGGATCCACTTAGCTAGAACCGCTTTTTGCATTGCACGAAAATGCGATTTTGATGATATCCTACACAAGAACTGTTGTAGCTTTGGGTCTGAAAATTTTTGTGACACACTATTGTCACGTGGTCGTGACGTCAACGAAGGCAGCAGTCAGCACGTCAGAGATGAAACTTTATATGGCCAAACTTGTGGCCGGGCAACTGAAAGTCAAACTACAGCAATACACTGATAGCGGCGAACAGAGCGTCGACCGTCGATCAACTGCTCATGACTGGGATGCGCCGTCTTTTATACATCACGCATCGAACTTTCCAGTCTTATCACTGGTTGTCGCGCAAGCACTGGAATAATCTAGACTATCCGCGTCCTGCGTGCAATCTTAACAAAACGATCTACTACACTCGCGAAGCTTCTCGAACACTGCGGCGCGGTCAGCGTCGAGCGTTGATAACCGCCTTTGCTGGTCAACCCCGAATACATCAAAATAAAAGAAGAAGCGGGCGTGGCACTTTGAATAGCTTGTGTTGACAAAATTCTGTTACCTTGCAGTGCTGGTGCTGTGTTTTGAAGAAAAAAAAGTCGTAAATACGGCACATTGTTCAGTAACGCTCAAATTTTAGATTTTTCGCTCCGCATCTATAGTAGCCAGAATTTTCAAAACTTTGCAGAGTGTTGCCACACATTAGGTTAACAAGTGTGCTGAATATAATTGCCGTGAATGATGCCAAACACTCTAACTCTAAAAACTCTAAATATGCAATATTTTGGAGGTCAACTGAAAAAAAATCAATTTCGCCGCAAGGGCAGAGCAGTGAATGCCATAACAACAAATTGGAATACTCTAAATATGCAATATTTTGAAGGTCAATTAAAAAAAATCAGTTTCACCTCAAAGGCGGAGCAATAGCAGTAAATTGGAATGTTATACGAACTAAGGCTAGCAGCTAACTGTTTTTGGATCCTATCTCAGGTAACTCAACAACAGACTGGTTTAAGGGAATACGGCCGCTCTAGGGAACAAAACAATTTTCATGCTGTCTGTTCCCTCAACGGACAGTAAGGATTTACGAGCTGTCTCCTGATGTCTGTCGAATTAATGAATGTATAAAACAATTATTGTGGAAATTGTAACGGCTACTGCAGTTATTGCTAGAGAGGACCACGTGGGTCTTTATTCAGGACTCCGTTGGACTGAGCTGCAACCCGCGCCCACTTCGTGAAGTTCCGTTGATCCTCAAGAGCTGGGCTGGTCAAAGCCTCCTTGCACCCCTGCCACATCGGCTGCGTAATTAGCGCAATGCTTCCATTAGGCGAAGTAGCACTCGCGACCGCGCCCTTATGAGCAAAGTTTGCAGTTGCTGCTCGCAATAAAAAAATGCCAGCTTTGATTTTTTTTGAACTCCCCAGAAATTAAGCCAAGCTAGCATTCTAACTGAATCTTCAGCGCCACCTTCACCATCAACTTCAGCAATGCGACACTCTGAACTGAATAATAGCTCTGTCACGTGCCACATTTAATGTCCATGATGAAACAAGCGCAAAATATACGAAGACTCAGAAAGGACACAGGACGGAGCGCTTACTAGCAACTGAAAATTTATTTTGGAAAGAACAATCTTATATATGCATAACATGCATCCTCATCACCACACACCACCCTTGTTATCACAGAGTGTCCTTTCTGAGTCTTCGTATATTTTGCGCTTGTTTCATCATGAACCTATACCAACACGCCCAACTGGCAGTCATCCTACATTTAATGTCATTTGCAGGGTATGGGATTAGGTGTTAATGCCAGTTTTGTAGCTGCTACACGGGCATAGTTAATGGCATTCACAGGTAATGGCATTTGCCCATTGGGTGCGTTTTCCGAACTCATGCAAACACAACATATGTAATTTCGACGATAGGCGCTTGGCAAAAAATGACAAAATCGATAACTTAAAGCCAAATTTAATTAATATTAAGGTTCTTATTAATTGCTGTTGTCAGCTTTTCAATAACTTTTTGATGTACAGCGCGATAGTTGAAGCAAACTTTTGCAACTACATTCTTGTTCCCAGACTCCAGCCTGACACCAACGCCTCCTGTCAACCACGTTTACCAACGCTTGTCTGTTCTTTCTGCTTTTTCATTTCCTCCATGTTGTTTTGGTAAAGTGGTGGTGTGGTAGCAAGGTCGGAATTTCGCACGCGATGTCTATTTGCCAGCCATGGAAGTGAACTACGCAGTTTCGTCGGATGAGAATAATAATAAGCAGAAAGCGCACTGAACTGGCGACAAACATCGACACCAATGGCAAAAGCCATTTTGTACACCCGTGTAGACCAGGAGTGTGAGGTTGCAATGACATTCAGCTTGAATATCATTTACTGCGAATGACATCACATGTGCCGTGTGACAGGGGTGTAAGTGCAGTGCTTCATTGCCAGGTTCCATAGTATTAGCTACTTAAACAACATGTTATCGTATGCTATCATCTTAATAAGGAGAGGACACACTTTTATTTCCGTAAAAAGCTCTCTGGTTTATCGCGTATTGTGCCTTGAAGATGACAGCAGCCGGAAGAAAACAAGCGTAGCACATAACATTGAAACCCAAATGATGTACTGTCAACTCAGTCAGAATGGTGAAAGACTTAAAAAAACGCGCTGTTTAAAAGAATAAAAAATGAAGAGGTGATTACCTGGGGTAACCACCACGCCGGAAAGAGTTAAAGGGGCCCTCCAACACTATTCAACCCCCCATTTTTTACTTGCGGGTTGCGTAGACTGATGGCTGGGGATAATTTTAGCATAAGTTTAAGCACCGATATCAAATTATTTAGTATTTTAATCACGCGTTGAAGTCGCTACATCGCTGCTGACCGCATCAGCGCGTAGTGGCGCTTGCCAGAACTACTGCGGGCGGAAATGACGAAGATGGGCGCTGGCCTATGATTGGATAAATGTAACGTTAGAAGTAATAACGGCGTTGCATCAAAGTTGAGATTACTATTGTGTTTCGTTTTTCTTTTCTGTGCTTTTTCAATGAACTCCAAATAGCCGCCGTCGCAACAAGAAATATCACTACAACCACAAAGTACGACAGAGGCGCCGGTTGCCATTTCGCCTCTGGTTGCTCTGGCTTTCTTTTTTTTTTTTTGCGTGCGCCGGTCGGATGTCCATATGAAACGCTTGCCCCTCTTCCTTCTTTTTGCGTCTGTACGTTTGCGAGCTGCCTCTTTCCGCATGTGCGGTAGGCTCATGATTGTTGTTGAAACGGTGCAAGTAATCCTCTTCGTTGAATTGTCGCTGCACACTTGTAACTCGTCGGGCTGCTCCCCGAACATTCCGCGTAGGGGCGACCGTGTTTAACCGCCCATGCCGCTCCACAAATTCCCTTCTCAGAATGAGAAGAGGGAATGACATGGAATGTCGTTGTAAGGAACAGCAGACAAAGCCTCCCCAGCCTCGCTATGAAGCAGTAGCGCCCGCTCAAGTTCGACAAGTCAGGAGGAACCACGTTTGTTACTATGGCAACGACGTCAACAATACGTTGGAAAGGAGAAGCAACAATGGTGTGCGAGCTTCCCCTACGTAAGAGCTTTCAGCCCATTTCATTGGAGCGCCATCCGACGTCACAGCAGAGAGTGAAATGTGGTCACGTGACCCCGCGAAAATCGAGTTGAGGGCAGGCATTTTTTTCTTGTATTTTGAATTTTCTAAATTGAATAACTTCGTACTGCGTGCCGCTATCGCTGCCGTTCTTGCTGCACTAGTTCGTCCGCACTTCAGTCTACGCAATCCACGAGTAAAAAATGGGGGGTTGAAGAGTGTTAGAGGGCCCCTTTAAGCATTTTTGTTTAGCATTTGACATCACTCTCGGCAATTCTATTTAGCACACTTGTGGACCTAAGGTGTGGCAACACTCTGCGAAGTTTCTTTCTGACTATTATAGACATGGAGCATGCCAGCCAAATCTCACACATAGCTCTGTAGTTTTGATGTACAGCACGATAGACGTGCAATATTTGCGTTTTTTTTTTTCTTAAAGTAATAGCACCAGCACTGCAAGGTAACAATATTGCCACGCCCACTTCTTGGTTTATATTGATGTATTCGGGTTTGACGAGCAAGGACAGTTAGCAACGCTTGACGCTGACCACACCCACGTGTTCGAGAAGCTTCGCGACTGTAGTAGACCACTTTGTTAAGATTGCGCGCAGGACGAGAATAGGCTAGATTATTCCAGAGCTTGTGCGACCACCAGTGATAAGACTGGAAAGTTCGATGCGTGATGTATAAAAGACGGCGCGTCCCAGCCATGAGCAGTTTATCGACGGCCGACGCCCATTTTGCCGCTATCAGTGTACAGCGTGTATTGCTGTAGTTGAGTTTTCATTTCGCGGCCACAAGTTCGGCCAAATAAAGAGTTTCACCTTGAACACGCTGACTGCTGTCTTCGTCAACGTCACGACCCCGTGACATCTGGTGGAGTTGCTGCTCGTTCATGTTCCGGATGCCCCCGTCAAGCCGTGAACCCAGCCCACATTGCGAAGACACCGACACCATCAGCGACAGTCGAGCCCGCCACAGACTGAAAGGACTACCCCCCTAATACGGACCCCTACCGGACAAGCCAAGAGCCACGGCGACGAAGACAACAAGCACGATGACGGCTGCAGTGTCCCCTGCAGCGATAGTGATGCAGTCGCCCAGGGAGCCGCCGACATTCCATGGTTCACCATGTGAGGACCCCATGACCTGGCTGGAGGCGTTTGAAAGGGTCTCGACATTTAACAACTGGAACTCCGACGACAAGCTGCGCCACGTAATCTTTTACCTGGAAGACGCAGCAAGGACCTGGTACGAGAATCGGGAGTCCGCACTCCGTACCTGGGACCTTTCTCGCGGCACTTTTTTGGCAACGTTCACGAGCGTCGTCCGAAAGAAAAGGGTCACGTCCTTGTTGCAGACATGGGTGCAACACCCGAATGAAAACGTGGCCATCTTCACGAAAGAAATGAACAGACTGTTCCGCCACGCTGACCCCGACATGCTCAAGGAGAAGAAAGTCCGTTTCCTCGTGCGAGGAGTCAAGCAAGAACTCTTCGCTGGGCTGATGTGTAACCCACCCAAGATCATCCAGGAATTCCTGACGGAAGCAACAGCGATCGATAAGATGCTGGAAATGCGTACGAGGCAGTAGAACTGCCGCATTTCTACGATGACCTACGGGGATGTTCAGGCACTGCAGTCTGATGACTTGCGTGACACCATCAGAGCCATCGTGTGGGAGGAGCTGCGTAAATTATTGCCCTCCTCCCAGCCTTAAGTGGACCCGATCGCCCACGTCATACGCCAGGAAATCCAGCAATTTCTGGGAGCACCTGAACCAGCGCAGCCTGAGCCACAAGCTATTAGCTACGCAACCGCACCCCGCCGTACCGCGCCCCCTCACCGCCGATGTCAAGACGCCGCACTGCCACAATTCTGCCGCCAGACACCACCGATGTCACATTGCCCGCCGGCCGGCCAGCAATACACGCCGAGGAAAACAGATGTTTGGTGTGCCCCAGACAACTGCCCGCTCTGCTACCGCTGCGGGGGAAGCTGGCCACACCTACCGCCGCTGCCAGTACCGACAGATGGGGCTACGCGGTTTTGCCGTCAATGCGCCGTATCCACAGCAGGGTGAATGACCTCACGACATCGCTGACTACCTCGCACGAGCACAGTGGACGCCCCGACAACCTTCCCGATCGCCGTCGCCAGCCTGCTATATGTCACCGCAGCGCCGCCAGTACACCGGTCCTACTTGGGGCCGTTCCGCAAGCCCATATCTGGAAAACTAAGGGCAGCAACCGATAGAAGTGCGGTTGCTGTACGACGAAATACCAAAGAACCTCTGCCGTCGACGATGCCGCCGTGACAGAATGCGCCGCAAGCTGAACGAGGCCCTGACGTCGAAACTTCGTGGCCCGAAGAAGACGTGATGACGCAACGCGGAAGCAGCGGAACCAACCGACGTAGCCGGGATCCAACACCATGACCTAACCGCAACGCAAGACGACGAGCTAGCGACCTCGACGTTCTTGTCGACGGCCACAGTGTCACAGCTCTCGTCGACACTGGAGCCGACTATTCTGTCATCAGGGGTGCTATTTTGTAAGCGTTCTGTCACAGAACGGAGGCGGCGCATTCTATGAGCTGCACGGGATTGGTTGAGGCTCGATTCAAATTCAAATTCAATATGCATTGTTTAATGGTCCAAGACGTTAGAATAGCCTGTAAAAGCCATATAACGGTCATGTGATAGCCACAGAACGGCCGGCGACCTCGTTCCGTCGACCTCCTCTCCCCGTTCATCGACAAAAATGGATACAAAACAGTCTCCCGACGACTTGGGTTGGATCGAAACGTATGTGCGTGGGCTGAGGAGAGGAAGAGCGGCTTCACGCGCTGACTGGTATTCAGCCATCTCCCGTTTGCGACAGTTTGCAAAACTGGCGTCTCCGTTCTCGTTCATGCCATTTCGTGTTGCCTGCGTGGCTGCTGCAGTCACGCAGAAACGAAGCCCCGAGGTAGAAGATGCTTTGAGGTGATGACTGAAGAGGAGTTCCGGCGACACTTTCGTCTGAATAACGGTTCGAGTGCTGGCGCCTGGCGCTGTTCAAATATTACTACAAGTGGACAAATACTAGAAGCATTGGTTGGAACAGCGTGGTAGCCAGCGCCACTATCAACCGTCTTTCGAAACTGTGACACCACCTAGCGCCATGTCAAGATGCTAACACAAGTAAATTGTTGAAGTAATCGCGTTCTTCAGTTTAAAGCTTTGAAAACAATGTCAGACAATATTAATGTTCAGCTATAACAATTTCATATTTTTTCGTGCGCTGAAAACACTCCCAAATTCCTTAGCTAGCTATTGGCTGCTTGCTCCCTCTCGTTCTTCCGTTCGATCCCGCCTCCGTTCTGTGACAGACAGACAGACAGACAGACAGACAGACAGACAGACAATGAACTTTATTGTGGTCCTGAGGGGCGACTCGGAAAGCCCCCTTACGGGCGAGGAGCCGCCACGGGCAACTCCCACGTCGGAACGGGCAGGCCATGCCTGACCGCCACGTCGCGGGCCCTCTGGACGGCCCGTAGCTGAACGGTGAGGTCGGAGCTCTTGAGTGCCTTCTGCCACTCTTCTTCCGTGGTTAGACGATCGTGCTGCTGTAACGAGGGACACCGCCAGAGCATGTGTTATAAAGTGCAGAAAGCATCTCCGCAATCCGGACAATCGGGCTCAAACGAGTCCGCGTACTTGCTGACCCTAGCTAGGCTGGGATAGGACCCAGTCTGCAGCATACGAAAGGTGGAAGACTGAGGCCTGGAGAGCTTGGTGTGCGGCGGGGGATATACCCTCCTGCCGAGCTTATAGTGCTTTGTGACCTCGAACGCGTACAAAATAGCCCCCCAGGGGACCGTTCGCCACGAAGTTGAAGAAAGTCAAGACCGCCTGGGAAGGCCCCGAAATTCGGACTGCTGAAGGACACCTAGTGACACCGGCGGGAATGTGCACAGTGAGAGTCACCATTAACAACCGGATTTATCCCGCGAGCTTCGTTGTGCTACAGCTTTGCTTGAGAGACGTCATCCTTGGTATGGACTTCTTAAGCTTACATGGTGCAGTCATCGACCTGAGATCCGAATCGATAACACTATCCACAGAAAAAGCATTACCGCTGCACACGACTTCAGGAAAGCAGGCCTTGAATGTGCTGGAAGACCATGTCACACTCCCCACTTGCACCAGTGTCATCATTTCCGTCAGCACTAAAAAATCAGCAAACCTGGAAGGCGTCGTTGAAGGAGACCAGCACTTGTTGATCAACCGCGAGATTGGCGTCGCAAGAGGAATAGCCGGGCTGCGTGGAGGGAAAGCAACAGTGGTGCTCATGAATTTCAGCAACAAGTACAAGCACGTGAACAAAGGCACGACGGTTGCCTACATCGAAGAAATTGGGGAAGCCACCAATGCGTTCGCCCTCGCCGATTCTTCCGAGCCTACTCCGATGAACCAAGCTCCCCAGCCGGCTTTTGACATCAATCTGAACCTTCTGAAGCATAAGCAAGAACAGCTCAGAACCCTGCTCCTGCAATGCCAGGACCGCTTTTCATCGTTGTCAAGGATTCAGCAGACCCCAGTCGCAAAACACCGCATCATAACAGAGGAAAGTGCCAGGCCACTCCGCCAGAGCCCATACAGAGTTTCGACGCGAGAACACGAGGCCATAATGAAACAAGTCGACGAAATGCTACATGGCGACATCATCCAGCCTTCCAAGAGTTCGTGAGTGTCACCAGTGGCGTTAGTGAAGAAAAAGGACGGGACCCTACGCTTCTGTGTCGATTATCGCTGCCTGAACAAAAACACGAAGAAGGACGTCTACCCTCTCCCACGGATAGACGACACCCTTGATCGACTTTACAACGCAAGGTACTTTTCTTTGATGGACCTCAAGACCGGCTACTGGCAAATCGAAGTCGACGAGAGAGACTGAGAGAAGACTGCTTTTATAACACCAGACGGCCTCTTCGAGTTCAAGGTCATGCCCTTTGGTCTTTGCTCGGCACCTGCGACGTTCCAGCGTGTTATGGACACCGTGCTCGCAGGATTGAAGTGGCAGACGTGCCTTGTGTACTTAGATGACGTTGTGTTTGCCTCGAACTTCGACGAACACCTCCGGCGCCTTGAAGCTGTACTTCAAGCAATCAAGACCTCCGGACTCACCCTAAAGCCAGAAAAGTGCCGCTTCGCATATGACGAACTCTTGTTCTTGGGCCATGTCATTAGCAAGTCTGGAGTTCGCCCGGACCCGCGGAAAACAGCTGCCATTGCTGCCTTCCCGCCCCCCACCGACAAGAAGGCCGTACGCCGATTTCTGGGCTTGTGCGCCCATTACAGACGTTTCGTCAAGGAATTTTCACGGATCGCCGAGCCACTGACGCAACTCGCGAAGACCGACGGCGAATTCAGGTGGGAAACGGCACTAGTTCAAGCATTTCAAGAATTGAAATGACGCCTCCGATACTTATGCATTTCGACGAATACGCCGATACGGAAATCCACACCGACGCAAGCAGCGTAGGACTTGGCGCTGTCCTTGTGCAAAGGACTGACAGACTGGAAAGGGTTATCAGTTACGCTAGCCGGTCGCTACCTAAGGCAGAAGCCAACTATTCCACAACAGAAAAGGAGTGCCTTGCCATCATCTGGGCTTCATCCAATTTTCGCCCCTAGCTCTACGGGAGGCCCTTCAAAGTTGTGAGCGAACCCCACGCCTTGTGTTTGCTAGCTAAATTGAAGGACCCTTCAGGTCGTCTCGCACGATGGAGCTTGAGACTTCAAGAATTCGACATTACCGTCGTTTACAAGTCCGGAAGAAAACACTCTGATGCCGACTGCCTGTCTCGTGCCCCCGTGGACCCGCCGCCGCAAGACGACCAGGATTATGACTACTTCTTGGGAACCTCAAGTGCCAACGACTTTGCTGAACGACAGCGATAGGACCCGGAACTCAGACGCCTTATGGAATACCTCGAGGGCAAGACCGCCGTCGTTCCGAAAGTATTCAAGTGAGCACTGGCGTCGTTTTTCTTACGCAACGGCGTTCTCTAAAAGAACTTTTCACCACTTTGAGCCAAGTACCTTCTTGTGGTGCCTTCAGAATTGCGACCAGAAGTCCTCCAGGCCCTACACGACGACCCGACAGCTGGACACCTTGTTGTTTCCTGCATGCTCGTGAGAATACAAGAAAAGTACTACTGGCCACGCCTCACTGCTGACGTCACTCACTACGTAAAGACATGCTGATGCTGTCAGCGACGGAAGACGCCGCCGACAAGGCCAGCTGGACTTCGTCGGCCGATCAAGCCACCTCGGCGACTGTTCCAGCAGATCGGGATGGACCTCCTGGGGCCATTCCCAACGTCGACTTGCGGTAATAAGTGGATCGTCGTAGCTACCGACTATCTAACCTGCTATGCCGAAACACGGTCGCTGCCCAAAGGCAGTGCCTCCGAGGTAGCCAAGTTCTTAGTTGAGAACATCGTCCTACATGATGGCAAGTCACCGCCACACAACCGCCTACCACCCACAGACAAATGGCCTCACTGAGCATCTAAACAAGACAATCACTGACATGCTAGCCATGTACGTTGACGTCGAACACTAGACCTGGGATGCCATCCTTCCGTACGTGACTTTCACATACAACACGGCCGTGCAAGAAATGACGCAGATCACGCCCTACAAGCTGCTCTACGGAAGGAATCCGGCAACGACGCTCGACGCCATGTTACCCAACATCTCCGATGAAGAAAATCTCGACGTCACTGTTTACCTTCAGCGCGCCGAAGAAGCCCGACAGCTCGCCCGCCAACGCATCAAGAATCAGCACATGACTGACAGCCGCCGTTACAATCTTCGAGGACGCTTTGTGGAATACCAGCCCGGCGACCGTGTTTGGGTATGGACGTCGATACGCCGACATGGGCTCAGTGAAAAACTTCTTCGTCGGTGATACTTCGGGCCATACAAGGTGCTTTGACGTCTCGGCGCTCTTGACTATGAGGTCATCCTGGACGGCATTACGAACTCGCAGTGACGCCGCGCACGACCTGAAGTCGTCCATGTCGTGCGCCTTAAGCTGTTTTTTTGCGCATTAGCGAACCTGGGGACAGTACTTTTTCCTTTGTTATTGTAATTTATTTGTGTATGCACTTGTTTTTTTCCCTTTAATGTTCTGTCGCAAGCATCGGGATCATGCTTTTTCAGAGGGGGGCAGTGCCACGCCCGCTTCTTGCTTTATTTTGATGTATTCGTGTTTGACCAGCAAGGACGGTTAGCAATGCTCGACGCTGACCGCGCCCACATGTTCGAGAAGCTTCGCGATTGTAGTAGATCACTTTGTTAAGATTGCGCGCAGGATGCGAATAGTCTAGATTATTCCAGAGCTTGTGCGACCAGCAGTGATAAGACTGGAAAGTTCGATGTGTGGTGTATGAAAGATGGCGCATCCCAGCCATGAGCAGTTTATTGACGGCCGACGCCCATTTCGCTGCTATCAGTGTACAGCGTGTATTGCTGTAGTTGAGTTTTCATTTTCCGGCCACAAGTTCGGCCAAATAGAGAGTTTCATCTTGAACACGCAGACTGCTGTCTTCGTCGACGTCAATATTCTGTCAACTCACGGTATTCATGGTATGTCATGAAAAATTTTCAGACCCACAGGTACAGTAGATTTGGTGTAGGATCTTGTCAAAATCCAATTTTTCTGCAATTAGCAAATACTTGAGAATCTTTTTCGTGAAGGCAAAATTTTTGTTCGCGACACTAAGATTGGTGTTGTGACCATGGGGACTTAGATAGCAAAATATCTTTTTCACCGATATTAAATGGGGTCGGCAGACATGAACTGATGTTCTTCACTGAACACACCCAGTACTGACTATAATCATCTTTTGTATACCTTTCATGGATAACATTAAGCTATGATTATTTTCGGCTCACCCTCCCATGCTTTCCCTTGCACTGACAGTGCACAGCTCACGTGCCACGATATGATTATAATGCAATTGGTCGTTATACAGAACATCACAGCGAGAGCGGAAATTCACTTCAGTGTTTCATAATTCCTGTTGCAATAAAAAGTAAAAAAGAGAACGCGACTGCATGTGCCAAAGCCTAGTGTGTTGCCATATAACAGATAGTGAACCATTCACTTGCACTCTCTGGATTCTGATTCTTTGTCACAGTGAGTGCAAGAATTTCACTCTTCATTCAGGCCTTATGCTTCAATGTAAGAAGCAGACAGAAATGGGAATTTTTTTTTAAATAACCATGCCACGACTTTGAATTAAATACTTGCAGTCATGATGAAGCTAAATTGCAGATATAAACTGAAACTAGTACAAATACGTGTTCCATTGTCCCATGAGGATAAAGATCTGAGGATGTTGAATTAGCAATGCGAAAGGTGTGAGCCCATTGACACTATATTCGTGGGTGACTCTAGAAATAGCTGAGGAGAGGTGTTAGCATTTGCCGGGAAAAAAAAAACGACTCCGTATCATGTAAATCTTCTTTAGAAAGCATAAAAATTAAAAAATGCACGTAGAAAAGCCCTAACAGAGAAACGAAAAACGAGAGAGATTTCATACTTTGTGGGGACCTTGGCATAGTACAGTACATAGGAGTGGTAAGTAAGGTATGAGGTAGTGATCATAGGCTAGTGAAGAGGATCACTTTGAACCTAGAACAGGCCTACCTAGACATTCTCAGGGTAAACGACAGATACTGCTTTAGAACAGGAAGATGGTGCCAACCTAGAGGGAATGAATGCGAGACTGATTTCTTCAGAAGCTGTTGAAGTTGGAGGTAAAGCACCGAAGCAACTAGTTAGCAAGCTTTCCCAAATCACAAAAGGCCTAAAAAGGAAGTGACAAAACATAAAAGCGTGTTACTCAAGAGATCAAATAGAATTCACGGAACTGTCAAAGCTCATTAACATGAGGAAGCTACTAAGTGATAAACAGAATTATAACTGTGAGGGATTTTTTTCAAAATTATAACGTCAGACATTAAGCAGTGAAAAATGGGGCTGCATCAGATCAGCTAAAGAGTAAGCCTGCATAGCAAAGATGAAAAAGTGTGCATTATTAGCAGTTTCTATGACATTTTTCAGAAAAGAAATGGTCCCAAGGCATGGCATGTATACACTGCAGGCCGGATTCCTAATGATGGAACCACTTTTTTTTTTTTTTTTTACCAAGTTACACATTCTGACTCGTATATTAGAAAATGTACTATTTTCTTGTATACTGTGTAAGCATTTTTGTATTATGATGTGTCTTGTAGCTTGTATGGTTATTCCATGATGCAGAAGTTTACAAATGGTATTGCTAGTGCTTTGTCTTCCTTTGTTAATTGTAATACTACTGTTCCATTCACGGGCTTGGGCCAGACCATACAGATGACATAGTTCATCTAGTGTTCCAGTACCTCAACATGCTGCGCACTGAAGGTCCCCAGCGTTGGATCTTCCAGGAGCTGCAGGAACTGTGGCGCATTGCCTTCCGCTTCAAGGGTAAAGACACGCCACAGAGCTATGTGCGGGATTTGGCTGGCATGCTTCATGTAAGTATATCCATGACTGATAATCTTTAAAGGACCCCTGACAGCAAAATTTTTGTTGGTGACTTTTTTACTGTAATTTGTAGCTTTGGGTCTGGTAATACCTAAGTTAAATCGTAAATGCTCTAGCGTATCGTATAACTAATTCTAGCGTAGTTAATTGTGACCATTTTAGCGTCACTTCAAAACTCCCGCCTAAAAACCACAAGAAACTAGCGACCCATGCGGGGGAGCATCAAAGACCACGTGCAGTCAAGCTGTGGTGACGTTGAAAGCGCGGTTTTCGAATCGGGGCCCCGCGCGCGGTAGAGATTGAAAGCATGTGGGTGCCTAGGTATGGGTTAAACCTGTTAAGCGCGTGACCCCTCACAAAAACTACCTCGAGAGGAGCCCGACAACAGAGCGAGAGGGGTGCGGAACAATAGGCCTCGCCGGGTGCCAGTCGTCGTATTGTGCACGTGCGCCCCGCAAACCTTCTGTGACGTCCACAATACTTGCTTTACTCGTGGAACGTCACGCGGGGCCTCTATCTCCGTCATACCAGGATGTCGCAAGGTGCAGCCAACTCAAGTGAGCACTCATGCTTACTTTAAACCAAATTAAGATATCTTAAAGGCAACGTTCGTCGCTAATAATCGGTCAGACGTGCCCCCGTATACAGGAAAGTCAAACAACACAAAGATCTCGAGGTTTCAATTTTGGTGTCAGGGGTCCTTTAAGCACAGAACCAGACGAGGACAGTGAAGGACACTAAAGACACACAGGTGCTTTAGTGAACTATATCCATGAATTTTTGTTCCACGTTCACTGTCAGTCTGACCCTCGGCATGCCTTGTGTGTGCATCTGCAGACATCATGCACAGTGTGGTCAATAATTGTGAGTAGTCAAGTGGGTGGCTTGAGGTAATCAATAAAGCTCATTTGTAAGAAAGCTGACATTTCTCAAACCTGTTTTCTGCGTAAATTATGGAAGTGTGCAGGGCATCGTACCCAGTGAACTTTATAGAGATCCTTTGGCCTTGAAAAATTGCCGCAGTTGGGATTTGAGACACACCCGAAGGTACACACATCTGATGAAAGCCTGTTAAATGAAATGCTGTTAACTAGATATAGGATTTGCATTGCTACCACAAATTAACGTACTCTGTCATGTGCAGCAAGTGAAGTGGAGATGAAGAAAAGTACACTAGCAGAGCATGATCAGGTATGCTAAAACTACCCAAAGGAAGATGTGTGTTTGGGTGGCAAAGGTAACTCACGTCCAAAATTAAGCCTTGCTGGAGTATTGAAGCCTGTGGCATGATTAACGGTTGCTCTCACAACAATCGCAACAAACACTGTCTCGAGTAAGCTTGGTGTCGCAGTCCCTGTGCCTCTTTGTATGTGCAGTCATCATTGCTTTGAGATTGTAATTGACTCTTTTCATTTATCTGTGAAACGGTAAGTTGCCATCTGGTTATACCAGCAGCAAGACAAGTTTCTTAGAGCAGATTGCTGGTATAATAAATAGCATTGTCTGTAATTAACTGTGAGGGAAAGCCAAACCTTATGCGTACCTCCATTAAACACTTCTATTTATTTATTTATTTATTTATTTATTTATTGATACCTCAAGGGTCCCAAGAGACATTACATGAGGGATGGGCATCAAAAGTAAGAACAAAAGATAGAAAAAAAGAGAAAAAAATACAATAATTAACAACAAACAACAATCAGAAAATGCAAAATACAAAAGACGGCAATGATGACAATTTGAAAGGAAGAAAAACAATCTATTTACAAAGGTAAGTCCAAAAACAGCAGTTCCATATATTAGACTAAGTGTTCAGTAGCAGATCGGAAGCGCGCTTCTAGATGTATCCACTATGCACAGAAGTAATAGCTCAGCCCACTTGATAGAGTGGTCCACCATGACAAAAAGCAGTTCCCTGTGGGCTGTGGGCCTGGGCTATACACCTAGTGCACGCCGACGGAAGTGCCAGAGGTGGCAAACTCAGTCATTACTCTCGGGAAAGCAAGCAGACGGCCGCTGTGGTTTCCTACGTCGTTGTACGTGTGTTTCCGCGTTGTTCACGTTTCCGTAGTGAAATAAGCAACGTTCGTCGTATGTGTGGTGGCCGAAACTTCAAGGGATGTCGAATAACAATTGCTGTGGAGTAGAGTGCTCAAACACCTACAAAAACGCGCCCGGAACACGGTTTTACTCACTCACCGCAAGGCCTCCTGAGCAAGAGCGACGGAAGCAATGGATCGCCGCTGTTCGTTGGCATAGACGAGCCGCTTCGTCATTGTGCGGGTTAACACGTCGCTTCTTGTTCTAATGCTTTCGTTCTGCCATATCGGTGCTTGCTGGATGCACTCGATCATGTTGACATTGGTAGACGACCAAAGCTATCAGCCTGAGCATGCGTTGGTTCGGTTCGACCGCCGTGCAGGGCACTTCGCTCAAACGTTCTATATTTCAGAAGTGTTGTAGTTCGGGCGAGTTGGTCATCCATGAACTTAGCTTGTACTAGCGCGGTACATGTACCGCGCTATTACAAGCTAAGTTCTATATTTATTATTTACAGAAACAGAAATGCAGCCATGGTTGACTTCAGAAAGAACAAGAAGTGATTGAGACGTCACCTTTGTAAACAAAACAAAGCGGATGTTCACCATGAGCTGCACCTCATAGCTGGGTCTTGTTACGCTGGTCTGCGCGACGCACCTTTGATATTCACCGGCATGACGATTCATTCCACGCGGACGTTTGTTCTCCTCCGCAGTCGGTCATCACATGTCTTCTCGGCGACCCTCTTCAAAACTTGTCACTGTCATCTCTTGATACTTTACTCACAGCACTAGATCATCAAACAACACGTCTTCTGCGGTCGAGCGAATGATGCTATCACTAGAACGACATAACTTCTTCACCGACTAACTCCTCACTGACTGACTCTCCGCCGCCGCGCACTTGCATTGCCTGTAGCGGCTCGCGCCTGGGTTCGGAAAGGTGCGTATGATTCGTCTGTGCGTAGCACAGTGAAAGCTAGGGAAAGGGCGAGGTCCTCTCACCGATTCGTCTGCGGAATCAGACGGCGCCGCTGGCTCTGCTTTGCTTTCTCGAATATCCCGATCTTTCGCGTTCGTTGGCTGTGTTGGTGGAGTCTTCTGTGGAGAGGGTAAGGGGCGCGCTCCCGGCGCCTTTTTATACTTGTTTTTTCGATGCGCGTGCTCTGTCCCGCACGGACCGTCGGCACCAGGCTTTCATGTCGTCGTTCGAAATCGGCGACATGCGCTTAGTTAAGCGCTCGTTTGTGACAAACATCGTGCGCAAGTCCACTTTCGTAGAGGCCTGCGCCTTTCCTGCAGCTGCCAGTGCAGATCTGGCACCCGCACGAAGGGGAAATAGCAGCCGCGAACTTCATTCATCTCCTCACAGCAAAGCGGTGCAAAGCGCTGTCGTCTGCTCGGCTTCCTGCACGTACTGTCGGCGGTGCCCGCTAGGTGGCTATCAGTGGCGCCTCTATAGGCTGTGCACAGAGCGTATAGACCAGAACACAGCGAATTCTATGCGCAGCGCCATATTTGCATCGCGCGTCGCGCCATCTATCGCACAAGTGACGAAACAACATGCCCGTGCCACGGCCGCCTGGATTGGGGTGCGCGGCGGTGTTGCTCCGGCCGTCCCATTCGGACGGAGGATGCGTAATTGCAGAAAGGGGCGTGACCGCTCCTTTCGCTGCACCGCGGCGCGCGCCTACTACCCCTCTGCTTCTTTGCTATCTATGCGGGAAGGTTTTGCGGCGCCTCGAAGATATCGCTGTGTAGTATCCGTGGGTTAGCATAGCACCTCCCCCACCCTCACAAAGACGCACATAAAAGGATGGACGGCGGCTATCGTTATATTCTTTATTTTTGTGTGTGTGCTCGCCAGTCCCTGTCGTGATGATGGTGCCCAAAGCGAAAACACCCGTGAGCCACTTTTCAAGAAAATTGTTTTGGCGTTGTGCACCATATCAGTACAAAAGTATACATGCGAGAGAAAGCACGAGATTTATTAAAAACTCCTTTTTTTCTGAGTGCTTCCAGAATATGGGAAACGATCCGAGGGTTGGTTCCGCTGCTTATAGGAGGTTGGCAGATCTACCTTGGAAGCTGCGGCCTTGAGTGCGCGAGCTTTACCTGCTGGAAGGAATGCCACTTTGGCGTCAGCGCAACATAACCTTTCTTGATGCGTGACTTATAGTACGGCATGTTTCTGAAAAATGGTAAATTACACACGGAATCCCAACGCAGACTAAAAAACAAATTACTTGCCTGAAGTCAGCGTGGTATGACAGTGTGAAAATGCATATGAAAACATATATGCTAGTCGCAGAAAGCCGTATCAGCAGCCACTTCACCAACGAACCGGCAGATTAGTTCGAATCTTAAAGGGCAAACCGCATGCACGCAATAATGGAGGCGGAAATTGGGGGACTCTTAAGCTTCGCCTTTAAGAGTTAAACGCAACAACGATATCTGCGCGCGCGCAAACACACACACACACACACACACACACACACACACACACACACACACACACACACACACACACACACACACACACACACACACGCACGCACACACGCACACACGGACACACACACACACACACACACACACACACACACACACACACTGCCGCCGACACCGGAATTACAGCGAAACAAGCTCTTTCATGCTGTCGCGTTAAAACGACAAGCGATACCAAAACGAGAGAAAGTGGCCATTGCGAGACCGACCCTTAACTAATTTGCAGGCGACAAGCGTCGCTCATCGCATTCGCGTTCAAATTCGCCTACATGCCGCCTGCGCTTAAATAAGAACGTCTCATTCATGTCACCGTCGTATCGTGGGAACTTCGGAATGCAAAGAGACGTGCCCACAAAAAAATGTTGCCTATCATCGGCAAGGTGAAAACGACTACAGCATTATCATTACCGCAATTTAGTCTTCCAGCAACATTATGCTCTTAAGACAGCGCTTGACCGCAGAACATAGTTATGCAGCGTCGAAGACGACGATATGTATTTCCTTTAAAAAGAGGCATGGTGTGCGCCGATACAGGCGGCCGTGGGAGAAACAAGCGCCAAAACAAATGAGAAGCACGGCAAATCACGTACTCGGCACAATACATGTGTCATGGCATATGAACGCGTCGCGCCACACGAAGTCGCCTAAGCACGCTGCTCGGCTCTATCTCGATCGTAATATGCTACAGAAAAGAACACTCACTGTGTAAAGCCCGATTAAGAGTACATAACAGCGTACCTTGATTCCAGTTAGCACGTGCACGATGTCCAATGTGCATTTTTCCAAGCACGTCTGCGGCTGTCTACGGCACGGCCAGCGCAGCATCATCCGCAAGGGGGTAGGAGAAGAGTGCCGCCGCGGAACTACCTCAATTACAATTTTTCAAAGGGGCGCGCGCCAAATGGGACGGCCGGAGCAACACTGCCGCGCGCCGATGATCCAGGCGGCCATGCCCGGGCTGCCATGCCAGCAGACGCTACACAGAGCAAACGCGAAACTCCCGAAACTGAGCCCATCGAAGAGCCTGTTTCGCGTCTTTTCTAGCCTAGACATTTTCGCTGCTTTTATTGGAATATCAAGAACACCTTGCTCATGCAAGTCCACAATGTGCTGCTGAAGCAACCTCGTCAGGTACGTACACTGTTATCTTTGTAAATAAAACGTCCCCGCTGTAGTATGCGTGAATCGTAATTGCAGTGCAGCTAGCGAAAGAGTGAAACGATATTTCGTTGCCCCATATTACAAGTTGTGCACACAGTTTTGCGAAAACTCATCATTTCAACATGCATCGCATAATAATTAGAGTACGCTTTACGGGTGGTTTCGCGAAACGTAATTTTTGTTTCACGAGTGCTCTTACAATAACACGTTTTGCTCACAAAAGCGTGCTATCAGAGAGTGTCACGTGCAGTATCATTCATCGATCCCTTTTGGAAGCTATCTGCGCTATTTTAATCTTGTAACGATGATGCTTTACAAGCGAAACTGTGCTACTCTTAGTTAAGCCGATATTGAAATGGGCGGAATCCAGCTGTCTCTTATGAAATGTGTGCTGTGTAAATAAGCTAAAAATTTAGCTGCTTGAGCTAGCGCTACGCCTGCGACGTAAAGGACACTGGCGCGAGTACTGTTTACTTACGTGCCAATATATGTATTATGTGCAGCTGGATGCCTCGTGTCCAAATAAATTTCGGGACATCAAACACTGAAATGAAAGCACGAAATTCTGGCCAGCTGTTGAGGAACACTGTACCATTTACTACCTTTTGAAGACGAAATCTTGAAGGCGTGGATGCCATCAAAAGCACTAAAGCTTAATACTACGTTGAAAGTGGCAAAGCATGCTGATTGCTTGTGCTTGAAAGCACTGCCTTGCACTACATTTTCGTCAAAGGAAACGCTCAAAGGTATGAAGTGCACTCCCACACAAAGCTTGCGCCTGCCTTCAACCCAGCTGCGTGTCACGCAAATTCGTTTCGTAAAATGAAATAGGTGGGCATCACACTACAGAATACACGCAGTTAATGTACTTACTCGCGCATTTTCACTCGGCTCCTAGTTTTTCTGCTTGAATCATAGTTATCCACTCACGGCGAAGCTGAAAACACTGCACCGGCCCTATTCGCGTGGCGCATCGTGATCATCGCAGACAGCGCTAATATCCTCCTGTTGCACTGCTTGTTTGGCATCCAAAGACTACGCAGTAGTGCCCAGACGAGCTCTTATACGCGGAAGCGGAGTGAACGGGTAGTTTTTGCACTTTAAAGCCTCAGAACTGCACCTTGCCCGGTTTACTTAGCGCAAGCCATGCGCGCCTTGGCAGCCCGGCCAGCCCGGCGTCTGGGTGCGAGAGTACCCACTCCGTTCGCCAGCAGCCTGGGTGCGAGACAGGCAGGCTCTGGTGTATAGGACTGTTGCTGAATGCACTTGTCACACCATGTGCCCACCACTTCTTCTCTGGGATATTGTCTGCATCACATGCCATGTTTAAAATACTATATGCAGTGATTCCACTCCTGTGCCAACTGCACCATAGTGTGCCAAATTGTATTTACTGCGCCATCCTGATAATATAGACGAAAATTGCGCCAAACTGCGCCAGAGTCTCGGGTTTGGGGGCGACTATCACTGGCAATCGCACCGCCAGCACGTCAAAACATGTGCAACTTGATCTTGGGGCCGTCAAAGTTACAACCACGGAATTACACCATGCTGAATAAGCAGAGTTACAACCATGTTGAACAAACAGAGCTTGTGCATACGTGCCGAGTAAGCCATGACGCCATGCACGGTGCCGACGCAGCTTCTGTTGTGCCAGTCAGCTCGACAGCAAAACGCACTCTTCGCAGATGCTCGTGACGTCTAGGCCAATCGGCAGCGTGAAAGTGTGGCGGGGATTAATAGGCAGACGTCGCCTGTTCCAGAAACACTGCTGATAGCTCGTTTCAAGCGTTGCACGGCACGCAATGGAAGCAATGTTCAATAATAACTACACACGTGCCGCTAAAATGTCTGTCACTTCCGTTTCAGGACATTGCGGAATGAAATCTGGGATCGCTAGCAATAGATATATGGAACAATATCAAATTTTCCGTGTTTCGCGTCCATGTAAGAGCACGTGAATGGGGGAAACGTGTTGACACTTTTCCTCAAATATGTTTTATCCATATATCTTCATCCAGAAAAGTTTTTTCGTAATTCCTACCACCAGCACGTCCGGGTTTGTATTCACTCTGCGGTAAATACCCCATAAAAAGCCCTGCCCTTTCGAGCTCGGGAGCGTTAGGGTTCCAATTCAGATTTTTTGCTTGCTTTTTTAAAAATGTAATCTCATTAATAAAAGCATGCCTCCTAGTCGGAGCAGCCGCAATTGCGTTTTAATATGCGCAGCTGTCAGTAGCGGGCCCATGGCTGACGGCCCACTGTGAAGCAGCTACGCCATTTTACACATCCACCCCTCGCTTTTCGGGATCAATAGCTGACGGTTAAAAGAAAAAAAAACTCGCAGTTTAGCTTAAGGGCGAAGCAGTGAATGCGATACCAACATATTGTATTGTTATACGAAGTAAGGCTAGCAGCCAACTCTTTTGGATCCGATCTCGCGTAACTCAACAAAACGCTGGTTTAACCAGAGGTGGTTTTTGTGCTGTGAGTTCTCTAAACGCGAAGTAAGTGTTGAGAGCACCGCAATTTTACGAGCCGTCTCCTGATGCCCCGAGATAGCGTGCGCGCCAGCGACTGTGCCTTTCGAGCGATGCAGTCCCCCCTCCCCTCCCCTGGTGTCCCTTCATGCTCTTTACGAAAGACGGGTGGGATGTTTTCTCTCTGTTTGATGAGCAATTGACGACAGGCCCGCACGCGGGAAGATGTTTCGCATGTGCTCTCCGTGCGATGGAGACGGCCGGCTCGTTTAATCTCTGCTTCAGCCGCGTTCGTCGCCAGCGTTCGCGAGTTTTTACCCACGGGTAGAATGTGCAGGGTGATGTTATCAATTTGGACTTTATACGAAAACTTACGGCAACGGTGATGACAAAAACTCGTCAGGAGTATCCATAAATTTCTATCACAATAAAAAAAAAATTGAGGAGCCATTCTACTCTGTGAAGTGGATGATAAGTGAAGCTGTTTTGTGCACGGCACAGAGGTGACATGGTGGAGGACAGTTTGGTATGTAAGGCCAGGTTATTAACAATCAGGCTGTTAATGTTCAATACGCAATATGAATGCGAAAGCCTTAGATGCTTCATCAAACATGAAAATTGATCATCGGCGGCGTCAATCGATTGACGCAAAAAATAATCATCACGTGATGGCGTCATCATGACGTCATCATGGCGTCATATATCGTGATGTCATGTGATGACGTCATCACATGACGTCGTCGCTTTGCACTGCTTCCGTGATTGGTGCCCCGATCATGGAAGTAGTGCAAAATCAGGTGAGGGAGGGTTAGGATCAACACATCGAGCGAGAAGCAGAAGAACCTGGCTTTCGCCTTGGAAGTTGTTTTTGGGGGAATGCATTAGAGACAGTGTGACTCTGGCATTTAGGCACTGCTGTACGCCACGGCGTTTGTCTACCACGTCTGCTGATGACCACATAGATGTATTTAGAGTGTTATTTCATAAAGTACAATTTTATTGATCCAGTATTGTGTTTATTTGCTAGTGTTGAAAATAATCACCGAAGAGGTTAATCCAGAGCACTCAACTGCATGAGCCCTTATTTTTGTATTATCGAGTGAAATATGGAGTTCTCCTGAGATTATTTTTTCCATGAGATTTTGCAGTGAATCGAAGTATTTCTAGCTCTTCATAAGAGCTCCATAATAACTATTCAGGTGCTTGAATGTCAATGCAACTTGCTTCTCTAGTGCACTCCAGGATGTAAAATTAGCTGCTACAGAGTGCTCCCAGATGCAAAATTGTCTGCTCCAAGGTTCTCCAAGATGGAAATTTTCGCTGCTCTAAAGTGCTCCAAAATGGAAATTTTGCTGCTCCAAAAATTGCTCCATATCAGAAGTCCTCGGTAGCATCACTGTATATGCTATCTGGGGCATTGTTTGCTTTACTATCTAGCACCATGCGGTGGCTACACAGTACTTGTGTGCATCTGCATTTTCTGCGATTCTAATGAATTTTTATTTTATTTTTCAGCTGTTCCCATTCCAAGATGTTCTTGCAGGGCCATATTTATTAGAAGAATACCGACCAGATTTGATTAATGATTTGCTGCATTACCTCAGGCCTGACAACGTGCGGTAAGTTCTGCAATTTTGTTTTTTTCCGCGTTAGAATCTTAACTCTTACTTTCAGGATGATAGTGTAGTACATTCTCAGTGAAATGGAGAAGCGTTCCAGATGTCCTGAATACTAGTTCATTATTGCTATTATAGAAGCACAACTTATTTTGAGGCTTATATTTTAACACGAAAGTGTTTTATGCCGGCGTCCACCAAGACTTTCATGACGTATTTCCATCACGGAAGTACGTCAGCAAAATGAACACCATCAGATAGCAAAGAAAAAAAAACTAAGTTCCATTGATGGGAGTCGAACCCATGACCTCTCGGTCCGCGATGATGGCTGGCGCGCGTTTAGCCCACTGAGCTGCCGCCAAACACATTGCGGAGGCTACACGAACGCGCCTTTTATGTTTCACACTTTCCTTTCACAGTGCTCTTGGATGGATGGATGGATGCTATGAGCGTCCCCTTTATAACGAGGTGGTGACACGTGTGCCACCAGGCTCGGAAAAGAAAAAAAAAAGCTGTTGCTACGACCGTCCCATTCGGTGCGTTTCAAATTCAAGTTTAATTTCGTCAATGCTTTAACACACCGTCAGGTGGCGTCTTTAGCCCAAGCCTCGCTGATAGCATCCATCCATATCGAAAAATAACTCTCCGACACTCGCCTGGCTATTGCACTGTGTTCCCCGCTCGCCCTGTGAGGAAGTAATGGGCAGGCTAGAGGGACGACACAATGCGCGTAGTGTTTCTTTTCACATTTCACGATGCTTTGAAGGAATGCATATCGAGTATCAGTGTTTATTATGTGCTTGTTGATGCCACCTTTGCGCGGGATTCACCATATGCAGTGTCCACGTATATGTTAAGAACTTCAGCTACCGCGAGGGTTAAATCATGATCATGGGCGTTTGTCATCGGTACAGAGATGCGCCACTAGGCGTGAATGTGAGTGCGATGTGTCCACCTCAAGCAGTGCTATCTCTGTCCAACAACAGTAGATATTGACAAGCTCTCACATACCAATGCACTATAAACAATAACCTACTTCTGTGACGACACGTTTCACTTTCGTGTTGTACCGCTTCTTATGATGGAGGGATCAGCCATCTTTTTTTTTTCAAGGTTTGATTGGCTACTGAATAAAAAACAGTCTGATGATGCAACATGCACATATATTGTGCAGTCTCTCTAGTATGCCCACCTACTGCATGAGGTCGCAGCTCTCAGTTCGATTTTTCCGTTTCAGTGTATATTTGCGAGTTTTTACAATAAACCAGCAGTTGGCAGTCAGCGCTAGTCCTGTGTACTTTTTTGTCCATATCTACTTCGCGCTGTTTTTGACTATGGATGCGTACCACCCGGCTCGCATGCACTCGCTCAGTTCTGAATGTGTAGCAGGCACGTAAACATACCGCGGAAAACACCAAGTGTGAAGTACATGCTGTAATTCGATTTCTGCATGCTGAGGGGTTCAGTGCAGTTGAAATTCATCGACGAATGTGTAATGTGTATGGCACAAATATCATGAGTGACAGCAAGGTGCGGCATTGGCGTAGGGAATTTGAAGCAGGACGCACAGGCGTTCAAGACGGAGGCAGACAGGGAAGGAGCGAGTGTCAACCAATTACAGTAAAACCTCGGTGATACGAATCTTGCGGGGTCACCAAAAATGTTCGTATCATTCGAAAATTATATCAACAGACAATATGGAAAATTTATATGCGACGAAAGAAAGCTGGCGTATCTTTTCATTTATTGTTTCTCATGGATGCAGCAACGTCATGAACAATTCTGAATGACTGCCAGTAATGTTTTTAGATGTCAACGATCCTACTTGTACTCGTAATATGCGGCGCTTGCGCGCATGTGTAATTAATTAACCAGGTGTGCTAGTAGCCCCTTCCAAATCTTAGTACGCTTTTTTTGCGGCGAAATGCGTAGTGCTTCGGCGAAATGACTTATGGAGCACTTTGCACGCGATTGAGCGCCAGATAAAATTTAGGACCGCTGTCCTTTGTTGTTATTACTTTCTTATCGCGGCGGCGTTTGGATGTTTTTTCGGGAGATTTACGGCCGTGCCCGCACAATCGGGAGGTTTTGCTCAAAATTTGGGAATCTCCTGTGGAAATCGGAGAGTTGGCCCCGACAGTAGTGCAAGTTGATGTTGCTAGGCCTAGCTCCTTCACGAAGACATGGATTGCATCTACGTGGCAGGCCTGAACAAAGTACAATGACGCTGCCTCGAACAAAGCAGCATGTGTTGACGCGTAAAAAAGAGAGAGAGAGCGCTACGTCATCGTCATCTGTAATCTAAACACGAAGGTACATGAGGCGCATTGAGGCCTCCACGATTTGCGCACGAGGTTCGGATGTCTCGGAGGGTACGATGCGCCGCTGATGGCCTGTTCTGACGACTGGCGGCGCAGGCGCGCATGACCACGCGTAATTGCCTTGTCTTCCGCGACAGCATGGGCAGCACCTGTTCATACTTGCGTGGTAGTGTACGTTCGTACAAACGTCACCGGGTGAAAATCGGTTCGTAACAACCGTACTCCATTAAATTGCAGCTAATGGGCTTTGGCCGGGACCACAGAAAAATTCGTATCACCCCAAAATTTGTACGAGCCGTGATCGTATCACCGAGGTTCTATTGTATTTGTTCAGCGAGTGGATCAGTCGAATTAGAGAAAATCGCAGGGTCACACTTCCTGTGCTGATTATTTCCCAAAATTTCCTGGTCAGCTCTCTATACCATTGTGAGTGAAAGACTCCAGTACCACAAACTCTGTGCGAGGTGGGTTTCCAAGATGCTGACTGTCCATCATAAGATGCAGCGAATGGGCACTGCCTTATTGTTTCTCCAGTACTACCATGACGGAGAAGATTTTTTGAACAGAATAGTCAAAGGGAACGAGTCATGGGTCTGTTTTGAAACTGAAGAAATGAAAGCGCAATCCAAACCGTGGAAGCATTCTGATTCCCCGAGAGTAAAGAAGTTCAAGCGAACCTTCTCCAGCAAGAAGTGTATGGCTACTGTATTTTGGGACAGAAATGGTGTTCTCTTGGTGGAATTCATCGAACCTGGCATGACCATCAGAGCAGCCTCGTACAGCATGACTCTTCGAAGTCTACGAAGGGCAATTCAGAACAAGTGAAGAGCAGTGTTTGTCATCAGCATCGTCGATCTTCGTGACAATGCGCAGCCACACAGTTCAGCTGCAACAAAGAAGCTCCTGCAGTGTTTCTGGTGGGAAGTGTTCGATCACCTACCATACAGCCTGAACTTAGCTCCCTCTAATTACCACCTCTTTGCTCACATGAAATGCTGGCTAGGAGGACAGGAGTGTGACTGAGGCAGCAATCTGCAGACCGGCATACAAAACTGGCGCTATCGGCCACCACACAAAGGGGTCCCCCGAGCATACAAACAACAAACCACCTGCAAAGGCAGTGCAAAGTCAACTAATTGCAGGCTTGTGTGCATCTTCCTGTGGTGAATGAGCGCCAACCCGAAGAGAGCTTGAGTGGAGAGGTGGACCGAGGACCTTCATGAGCGGCCAATGGGGTAGGGCGTGTCCCACTAACGCATGCTAGTGTGGTGACTCGACTCCGTGATGGAGAAGCATGGTAAGCGTGGTTCGCATGGGAAATAAAGCCCAGCACTAGCGGCATCCACCATGCTGCCACTACTGTGCTGGTTCCTGGATGGAGCTGGCTCAGGACTGGCACCAAACAAGAGCTGGGGGATGAGGTGCAACGGCTCTCAATCCCCATAGTACATAAAGGGCAGCACTTCCGGTAACGCCCATACTTTTAGAGCGCAGCTCTTAGGCACCCGTCCCTGCGTTGAGCGGCATCGCTGTCGGTGGCGTAACCGCGCGAACGAGTGCGTGCCACAGGAATTGCGCAAGCCCCACTACCGTGTCCAATGAAAACGAAGTATGTGCCACAGGAATTGGGCAAGCGAAGCGATGTGCATTGGTCGGAAAGCGCTTTTTTTTGCCATTGCTGTGCAAGAAGAAACACACGAGGAGCCTCCGAAACAAGTACCCCAGCCATGCACCAGGCCCTGGAAACGACCACCTATGATTCAATGGCACAGTCTGGGAACATCACGGCGTCATGGACTACGGCAGAGTACATTTTTGGTTCTCCGAGCGGGTACTCCTCGTCCCAACCCTCATGCTACCCCGCACCGTGCAGCAAAGGTGGGTGAATTACTTTAACCCATGGGTGGATCCATCCTAGATTCAAACATGGATCCTTAGATAGTGTTGATACATACGCTTGTGCCGCTTGTGGTGGAATATGTAATAAGGCAACACCCGAAGTAGTTCAATCTGAACCAGGCAGTGCAAGAAATTGTCAAGGAGAAGGGTGACATGGATTACACGGAGGCACTGAGACGTCTGGGTGTGAAGATGCTCAATGCGATTAAATAGTGTTATGCAACTGTACATTACGTCGCGGAGCAAGAATCCTTGAGGAAGGCGAAACTGTGCTCGCTGGGGTGTCCTAATAAAGTTACGGAATCGGGCAAAGCACTGACGCGCCCTCTGTCGTGAGAGTCCTGTAGTGGAGAGGGAAAAACTATGGGAAAAACGTGTGTCGCGCTCTTTGGCGAAGCTCGCCGGTTCAAGGCCATTTGGCGCCAATTCACGTTCCCAGGGGGGGGTGTTCTTGTGCGTTCTCGCCGGCTCCATAAAGTAAAGGGAGAAATGGCGTCACATACAGGAAAATTACCTGTGTGAGATTTCTTGTGGAATGCGAAATCTATACAATTTATGGTAAAGTGAACTCTATAGGTTAGGTTCGGTTTTTAAGGTGAAAGCCTTAGATGCCTCATCAAACGCAAAAATTGACTGTCAGCATCTGGCATCGGTGACTTCAACATGATGATGCAAAAAATCGTCATCCCGTGATGACATTACCACGTGACGCTATTGCGACGTCACAGATTGCCGCAGTTTGTGAAGTCATCATGTCGTCATCACATGTCATCGTCGCTTTGACATTGCCTCCGTGATTGGTGGTCCGTTCACAACGGCAGTGCAAAACCGGGTGAGGTGCAAAAAGCTTTTAATGCCTCCGATCCTGGAGGCAGTGCAAAACCACATTAGATGCAGAAGCTTTTGCACTGGGGTGGGGCAGCAAGACATGTCAACTGAAGAAAAGAAGATGGCTCTCGCCTTTGAGTCATTTTAGTCTGTTGCATAAGGGACCCTCTGAGTTTTTTCAACAATGATGGGACTTAATCTCCGAGAAGTGCTTCTTGCGAACATAGTCACGAGGCGTGAGCTCAATCTTTCCTTGGTATGCATGAGCCTACGCTTCCAACCTTGCAGGGTCACTAGGATCTTGAAGGTTGCATACCCACTCATTGTAGGATTTGTACCCACTGTTGCAGTCAGCACAACACATTTCGTCCCATTTTGAGGGAGCAATACTTCTTCACGGAGCAATACTTCTTTCTTAGTTCGAGAAGTCGAGAAGTTCGAGAAGTCAGCACTGCCGGCACAATGCTGAAGCCACTGAGTGTGCTAAAGAGACAGAAGTCCTGCAAATCAGGAAGGAATGCGCGAAAGCTTACCTGCGCGAATAGGGAACTTTCCCTCCTGAGGCCATCTATGCAAGTGTGCCACAACATGCGAGCGAGGAGAGAGGGGCCTATGCATGGGGCAGACGTCATCTGCTCAGGGGCCACAACTAGCAGCTCGTTTCAGATGCTGCACGGCCTATAATTCGGGCAGTATCTATTATTAACTGCAGCTAAAATATCTGTCACATCTATCAGTTGATGTCACAGACAGAAATCAGAAATTTGACAATTGTGCACGGCGGTATAACGATTTTTATATGTCGCGTCCGTAGAAGACCATGTAAACGATGGCAACACGCCGGAAGCGTCATCTGTTGTGCTGTGGTGAAAACCGCATTTCCTCCATGACGCTATTGCGCCACCCTCGTGCGCTGCGGCGACCGAGCAGTTTTTTCTCCTTAAGTACTTGTTTGTCTGTGACATACGTACATGTCTCTCTCAAATTTTTTGTCTCAACTTATTGCAAAATCAAAACACCTAAACAGCTGCGCTCAGAATTCGCATTAGGCAGTATCGTAATGTCGGTGAATTTTTCTTCACACCTGTGCACCCTATCTTGCAGGTAATCCTCAGCAAAGTGTGAAATGGCTGGCTGAGCCAATAGGACAGCTAGTGACTTGTGTGCTGTCGTCCCATGTGCCTAGTGTTGTAACTTGCGTATTGTCAAGTTTTGGAGACTTGCTTAGAGGCAGCCAAAGCACTTGCTCACATCTGCCTGTGCTCTTCATCACAACAGCATTGTGATAACGATAGATAATAGTGATAGGGTGAGATCTGTTCGTGCTTGCCTGTGTGTGGGCAACAGTATGCTTGTAATGGGATGGATAGCGGGCTAGTTGGCACTGCATATTGTAATAAAACCTAGAGTGCAAAATGAAAGATGCAAGACAAGGAAAGGTATATGCACACCACAAGCGCTCTCTCACAACTGAAGGTTTATTGCACATGTGAAAAAACATATAATATATACTACAAAAACACCATCTCCTGCTAAAGGGGACCATGAGGTGATGTGAAGCCGGAGCACTTGCACAATCCTTTTCCATTGGCGTTTGTTGGCCATGTTACCGACCTCGGGCATGCTACCAACCTCGCGTCGTAGAATGCGAAAAGGAACGCTACGCGCGTCATGTCTTCCCTCTAGCCTGGCTGTCAATTCTCACAGGGTGAGCGGGGAACGCGGTCGACAGGCGCGCGAGAGGGGGGGAGCGTAGGAGAGGAGAGAGAGGGGGAGGATGATGCGCATGCGCAGTAAGGGTGGTCACGCCGCACACCACAACCACCAGATTGAACTCTGCCATAAGATGCTTCGCATCTAAAAATGGGGGCGCATCGCGCATGCCAAAAACAGGCACAAGAGCAAACAACCAAGGCACGTGTTTAAAATCTATTGATAAAGTTGAATTCCTGTTTGGTAACAATAGAGAAGGTTGACTTACACAAAGTGCGGTGTTCTTTATGATGTGATATGTCTCCAAGATTTCTCACATGGTCTGATTAGGGTGACTGTACACACTGATTGTGCTTTTGAAGATGGGATTACATTTCCATGACGGACAGTGCAAGGTGAGATGAATTGACAGTGCTCCAGTCAGTGAATTTCGATGCTCTCTGAAGCGTGTTGCGCCCCCATTTTTGTATATATGTGTTCTTTCACACATGCAATAAAATTTTCACTTGTAAGCGCTTGTGGTCTGTGCATACCTTTCCTTGTCCTACGTCTTTCTTTTTGCAAAGTTTTATTCTAACAGTATGCTTGCTAACCCTTTGAGGCTAAAATTTTTTCGCAAAATGCAGTCCAAAATGCAGTGTGTAATTTCTTTATTGCTGAAATAAATTCTTCAGACGATTCTATTAAAGAAAAAAAAATTGTCTAAAATTTTTTTTGCGTGACCGTAAAGTGACAAAAAAATCATTTTTGTTGTTACATACACATGGTTTATTCAAAGTAATATCAAGAAAAACCCTAAAAATACTTATACGATTTTTTATAAATAAAAATTATGCATTGTATTAAGATAACTTTCAGACATACAAAAATAAGCGCATCAGAGTACTTTTCTGGTAAAAAATGTTCGTGATCCCCAAAATAGGAGACACAACCACGGTGGCATCGTTTGTGTAATTTAGCGCCACACGGAAACAGATGTAATCATGCCCCAGGGAGCAATAAACGAGTCACAAGCGGTCACCCTTTGAGATATTAGAAACTAGACAGCCATCAGCATTGCGGGCGCGAGAAGCGATAACCACCCTAAGGACGCAACCGAAACCAGCCGCACCGCGTCCGCGCATTCTTATGCACAAGTGAAAGCCGCTGCGCCGCTTCGGAAAGCAAAAAAAAAAGAAAGTACGAAGAGATAGCGGCGCATGGAAAAAATTGCATGTATTCCCGAAGCGTGGCAGCACATGCCAAGCAAAAGAAATAATCGAAAAAGGCACGCGTTTTAAACCATCCGCACCACGAACGCGCTTGGATGGGCAAGCGATAGCCAGCGCGCCGCTTTGGGAAGAAAAAAGAAAAAAACAACGGAGAGACATCCGCGCATTAAAAAAAATTCTACGTATTCCCGAAATGTGGCAGCACATGCCAAGCAAGAGAAATGATCGAAAAAGGTGCGCGTTTTAAACATACAGGCTATGCCGTACATGTACGGCGAAAACCCTCAAACGGTTAATTTAATTAATAAGTGACTGTTTACTGCAATTTATGCAGCCAATAAAACTAAAATTAATTTTAATATGGCCAAAATGCAAAACTGCTCATGTACACAAATAGAGGTGCAATCACCTTTGTAGTGGTAAATGTGGTGATGCATGAATTCTAATTATTGGAGCGTGAAAGACAAGTGAAACCTTGGTTTGAATTATACCGTGGGTGTAGTATGCAGCCTGGTAACAGGTCTTATCACACATGCAGTGGCTTTAAAACTTCATTAAAAAATGTGCAGCCATTAACACATTAGGGAAGTGGAGTAACAATGAATAGCAAGGGCAGAGGGGTGCTTTAATATGTGTGTATGGCATAATAATGAACATTCTAAGTATCACTGACAGCTAGTGTTTCTTGCAGATGCGTTACCATAAAATTTTTTTCTTGCGAGGTACTGAGGGATACTTAATTGCTAGATGTTTATGTGCCATGCTTATTTTCTGGTTTAAAAGGTAATGCCTTTTCATCTACACAAATTGGAAAGCCAGCCGCATGCCTTTTTTCAGTGAACTAGTGTGTTTGGTGAATTTCCAAGGCACCTTTGTGTGTCCTAATGCACACTGTAATATTTTTATAATTAAAGAGTGCTGACGGGCAAGCTGCCACTGTCCCTAAAACAAAAAATCGGGGACCCTTAAGCTACGCCTTTAAGAGTTGAACGCGATGGCGAAATCCGGCCCCTAGTGCGCACTTCAACCACTAAGTGCATACTTATTAATGTGTGTTGTTACACGCACATGCACACAGACGCGCGCGCTATGTTTCTGTAGTAATGGTACAGGTTTTCGATCTAAAGCACTTCCCTGTGCTAGAGTCGAGACTATTTCTCACAATGCCTCACAGATGGCAGCACATTATCTAATGTTTGCTGTTTGCTTGATCACGGCTGGTCTAGAGGCACGCGCTTGCTCCTTCCCTTACGGCCTGAGCAGCCGCCGGGAGTACAATGGAACTTTTTCTATACAGTCACGACGGCGCGCTCCGCGTGAGGGCGTCGCGAGCCAACCGCCCAAAGCGCGTTTCGCCACATGCGCTTCGTGTTGTAAACCAGCTGTGCCCGGCCAATTTCTCGTGCTAATTACTTCTTTCGGTTGTAGCAAGCGGTGAAGGAAGTACAGGTGCGTGTGGGGACAGTCTGCCTTTCTCGGCACTCGGCAATAGAAGACGCACACGCAGCGCTACTAGCAACAACAATATTTTTTAAGACCCGACCATCTTATATTCGATAGAGGCGAAAATGTCTGAGGCCCGTGTGCTTAGATTTATGTGCACGTTAGAGAACCCCAGCTGCCACAGCAGTGCATTTTTGGTGGGCCACGCATATTTACAACGTCACAGAGGGGATTACCCATCTAACCTGGAAAAGATGAATGTAATGCGTGCAGTGCAAGTATTCTCGCTCCAAGTCATTGGCGCACTGGAACATCTGCGAAACTTGAGGGGCAACTCCTCTATTGTTCTATTTAAGGATGCAGCATCCACAATCAACTTCATGAAAGCCATAAAGAGATGGTTACACATTCATAACACTACGTACAGTGGAAATGACTGGAAACTTCCCATCTCAAAGCAGGACGACAGCCGATTGCTGTGGCTGGAAAATGAATTGTCGGGCTACATTAAGCGCATCCAAGATTCTTCTGTCGCCGCTGGCGTTGGAAACTTTACAGACGAGACGTACGCTGCCCTGCTTTTCACCACAAAGTCCACAGTGGAGACAGTCCCATTTCTTCTGAGAAAAGGAGTAAAACTATGTGCTCACGAAGAAATTTAACAGTGATCCTATATAGGCATTGTTTGGAAAATTGAGGGCAATGTGCGGGGGCAATGATGCGCTAGACGCAAGAGCCGTCACAGCTGCTTTGACCCACTTTGTCAAGGAAAAGGCGCTACCTTCAAAAGACATGGGCATTCGCGATGAAAACATTGAAGAAGCGGCGGTGTCTATTCCGGAAGATGTTATTGAGGAACTTGAAGCTCTGCGAGAACCTCCTCACAAACCACCGAGCTCTCTTGCCTATTCAGGCTTGGTGTATGTAGGTGGTTACATTGCCAAACTCATCACTGATGTCGGTTGCGAAACATGCGCCATGCTAGTGACGACAAACAAAACGAGCAGTCCTTTGTGTCATCTTCTCCGTCAGCAAGAAGCCTATAATCTATACTACCCAAAGCCGGAGTTCCTATGAATGCTGCACACAATTGTGACGTTCTTCGAGAAAGCAGTCAAATATCTTCCTCGAATGAAAATCCTTGAGACTCTGCAATTGACTGTTGAGCCATACCTTGAAGATTCGCCACTTCTGGACTGTCCGGAAGGTGTGGACAAGAGTCACGCGAGAGTGCTGGCTCATATTATTTCTGAGAAGTTTCTCCGGATTCTTCTTAATAAACTACACAAAAAAGTTAACAGATCAGAATGACAGGCCTTCCGGTTTTATTCACAAGCCCTCACGGAAGCATATCAGGCTGTGACAGACTTGACTCCTTTAAACTGTGATTGTCACAACAGTGTTTTACCAGCAGTGATTTTTTTCAGTTCTCCATGCGCATATTGTTGTAGTACCAAGGAAAACATTCTGTTTCCCATTGAAAGGATTCTCTGAAAGTTTTTTATGTTTCTTCTTCGTCTGCAGCGTGGCCGTCCCCATTATGCAGTGACTTTCACTTTTTTGAAGCATTTGTTTCAGTATTAAAGCACGAATTAAGATGCCTCCAACAAAAAATGTGCAATTTTGTTATTTTCAAGTATAGCGACGGCCGGCACATACATTTGAAATAAACATTTCCTAAACCATGATTAAACCGTTTCCTCAACCAAATGCAATGTTCATCCTCTTACTTATTCTCAAATTTACAGAAACCTAAAAAAAAAAACAAGGCTGTGTTATAACCGCGTCGATGCTTTGCTGAGCAACAGAAGCGGGCTTATGAGTGGCCTGCGCCACCACTTCTGTAAAGCGGAATTTACCAAAGTCATCATATATACTTGCTACCATGTTTCTATCGCATTGGTACCATGAATACCATATAGAGTAACTTCAGAAAGCGCCACGGTAAGTCGGAAGCCGAGCACTCCCTGCGCGCGCTAGCCTCCGCAACGGCCGGGAGTGAGCTAGGGAGCAGTTGGCTCGGAGCGCCCCCACAAAATTGCGGCCATAGGTAGAAACAGGCCCCCGTGCGCAGGCCGTAAAGGAAGGAGCGAGCGCGCGCCTCCAGACCGGCCGTGGCTTGATCAACGCCTCCTCTAGAAAGGAGGCAGTGGCTTGATATGTTTTCCGCTAGGTGGACATAGTTGTCCATTTTTAGAGCTGCTTGAAAGTTCGTGTGTGTTTTTAGCAGCGATGGCTGCACTAACCCGGCTTTTTTCGAAGCATGGTGTCGCGCAAAAAAAACGTACTAGTTTGATGGCCTCGCCAATGCGCCTACAAATCGCCGAATAGGCTCATTTTCATCGTGACACCTGCCGAACAAAATGCGTTAAGGAGGCTCCTTCCACTACATGGCATTTATGTAGTATTTTTTCCCGAAGCAGTTGCAAGTAACATTGCGGCATTGTGGTAGCACACCTGCTTGCCACGCAAACGGCCCCGGTTCGATCCTCAATGGGACCGAAGATTTTTATTGTTTATTTTATTTGCATCTTTCTCGATTTTTCGGTCACGGACGATTTTTTGCTCACAAGCGACGTAGCGACGCCGACACCGACAGCGGCATTTCTGCGAAACGAGCTCTCTAACGCTATCGCGTTAAAATGTATACAGTCATTGCATACTGCCAGTTCTGACATATGGGGCTGAAAAAAGGTTAATGACCAGGCAGCATCCAGTGGAATGAAAAAGGGTAGGCATAACATTAAAAGATCTGAGCATGGCAGAGGGGGTCAGACAGCAAACAGGTGTAGCTGATATCAAGTGAAAGAAGTGGACCTGGGCTGGCCAGAGCCATATACCCTTCGGGAGAGTTTGGCGATTCTCTCATCTCACCGCTCTCCGCGCCCCACCCCAGCGCCGCCCTCTTCTCGTGAACCCTCTCTCCTCGCCGGTGTCGGCAGCGCGGCGTGGAGTCTGGCAGAGCCGCGATGGTGAGGCGCCAGCGCGCCGCATTCACACTATTGCTGAGCAGCGCGCATAGGTTGCGACTCTTATGTGAAGCCACTTATGGTCTCGCGCGCGTATTCATGCGTCAGTTTGTTGCGTGCGATGGGCTGTTGTTGTGCGGTTGACTGCTCAAACAGCAGCGCGCAGGGTTTCCGCCTTTTTAGGCTTCCTAAGTAAAAGAAGCGACGACGCCTTTGGATTAGAAACATCAGACGCAGCAAATGGACCCCGACCGACTGCTCCGTGTTATGCGAGTGACGTACTTGAGTATTTCGCTTGAATATTGCTGGTATTGTAAACAGCGTACCATTAGCACAAGCTTATTATTCGTTGTGCAATGGGGCCCTTTCAGGCGCACAAACTTTAATTATTTTTTTTTAATATCTGGGGTTTAACGTCCCAAAATCACCATATGATTCAGAGAGACTCTGTAGTGGAGGGCTCCAGAAATTTCGACCACCTGGGGTTTTATAACGTGCACCTAAATCTAAGTACATGGACCTCAAGCATTTTCGCCTCCATCGACAATGCAGCTGCCGCGGCCGCGATTCAATCCCGCGACCTTCGGGTCAGCAGTCGAGCGCCATAACCTCTAGACCACTGTGGTGGGGCAGCGCACAAACTTTAAAAATCATTTTGTCGCGCTGAAAAAAAGGAGTTTTATGGTTCACGCTTCAAACGCTTGGGCAGATTGAAATTTTGCAGCGATCATGCATAAGTGTCAAGGTTGATATGTGGCGTTTACGTAATTTATCACATGTACTGAGCACGAGCTTGGGATGTTACGTGATGTTGTGTGGAGAAGATTTATTTCGATATCACAGGTTAGTGCCGTTGCACATCAGCTGCGGCGGTTATCTGGCATGCGTTTCTGGCACATTATGTGGTCTGCGTTTCTGTGACTCTCGGCCTATGGTGTCATTTAGCGCTGTGTTGCCGCTTTTGTACATGATACCAGGTTCACGCTTAATTTGCGCATGTAAATTAATGTGCACCTCTGTGCTAAGCGAATGTGCCTTGCGCTTTCTAGTCACGCACGTATAGTGCACGATGTCTGTGCTCGTGCAGGAAGCTCTTCTATTATAGCAAGGGGCCCTCATGTCCTCGATGAAATTTCGTGATTAGGAAGTATAGGGCGTGAAGAAGTTGAGCAGAAAAATGATTTCTTAAAGTAAATCAACAGAATGTCCGCTATCACACACTAGCAGAACAAAGTATCGTTTTCATTTAACACTCGCCTTCTAGGGGCCCTGCACCTTCTCGGGCGAAAACCTTATATGCCTCAGCAAACGCGAAAATTGACCGCCGGTGTCCATGGCGTCGGCGGCCTGCGTCAGTGGCGTCAACACGAGGGATGGGAAAAATCATGTGATGATGCCACCATTCGACCAAAGCTTGTGACGTCATGATTACATCGAATAACGTGACTTCACGCGATGACATCATCACATTATTGCAACGCCTCCAAGACCGGAGGAGTTGCAAGCTTTCTGCACGTCCCCCGGTCTTGCATTGCCTCCGTGATTGGTGGGCCGATCACAGAGGCTGTACAAAGCGCCGATGTCATGTGATGGAAGTTATTAGATGACTTAACGTAATCTGACGTCAACATCACATCATTGTCGCGTCACAGATTTTAGCTACCTATGACGTCCTGGCGACGTCATCACATGGTGTTTTAATGCCTCCAGGATCGGAGGCGTTGCAAGCTTTCGGCACCTTACTTGGTATTGTTTTGCCTCCGTGATCAGTGGGCCGATCACGGAGGCTGTGCAAAGCGCTGATGTCGTGTGATGACAATATCAGATGACGTAACGTAATCCGACATCAGCATGACGTCATTGACACATCACAAATTTGAGCTATCTACGATGTCATGGTGACGTCAACACGTGATTTTTTGCCTCACTCGTGTTGGTGCCGAAGCCTCGGGACTCTAGTCAATTAGCGCGTTTCATGAGGCATCTAAGGCGTTCACCCTAAAAGCAATGTTTTAATGACCATGACATTCAACATCACGAATTCTGCTTGCATGAACACCTCCATACTGTTGAAAGCGCAAGCATGGGAGATCTGATTTCTGACTGTAGTGATCTGGCGCACTCGCTGGTACTCCGCTCCCGAAGCAAGTAAAGAAATTAGTGTGATATATATATTACACTCAACAGTTCAACTCCAACTTCGGAGCGACCATCATTGCAGGGTCGAAAAACTTCTAAGGAGATCACCGTGCAGAGAAGCGCCAGCTGAACCGTACTAAACATCTTAAGCATCAGAAACATCACCAAGCGTCGTTATTATTGAACCTAAGCTTCAAAAAAATTAATCAAGAAAACAAACCAAGATAGACGCACACTCAAAGGCCTTCATAGCACGAAAACTCACCGATGATCATGATACTTCTTCATGCGAATTCTGAGCACAGCTTTGTATTGAGGCAACGCCAACTGTGTTTGAAGTTCTGGCTATCCGCATTGGAACATTCGTTACGTATTGCCACAGAAACTGCCAGTGCTCGAGTGCTACGCACACCACGCTGTGTATTGCAGGTGTCGCGCACTAAGCGAAACGCTGACATCAACATCCTCGTCACGACAAGCGAGACAGCCGCAGCACACCTGCCAGCCCTGCATGCGATTGAGCTCCGACCGAAGGGCGAGCACACGTGACGGAGAAAGAAAGTCATGTTAGAGGACAGTGGCTTGTGGTATCGACAGACTCCGCGTTCGCTATCTTTTGTCCTCGTTCGCTTTATCGGTTACGCCGATGACGCCAACGGCGGTGCCGAACAACGCAGGAATGGGCACTTAAGAGCTGCACTAAAAGCACAGTGCGTATCGTAGAACGTTGTGGACTCGAATCGGCGTACACAACTCTAGAAATCAGTTTCTTGGTGATTTCAACACATCTAATTCTCTCCATATTCTTCATTAAATTTGTATCACAATGTGCTTGCACAATTTCACTTTCGCAATTTGTTTAGCAGCGCTAGATTTCACGGATGAACAGGACGTATATAATGTCAGCCGTACGCTCGTCGCGCGGAAAGACTATATATGGCGGACGGCGGCGGAGCGGAGGCGTGGCGGAGACGTGAACGGCGTCATCGCCGTGCCGCGACGTCACTGCCCCGCCCAATCGTCAGACTCTCCACATATACGGCTCTGGGGCTGCCCAAGTAATGCATAGGACAGACAACCGATGGTCAGTTAGAGCAACGGAAGGGATACCAAGGGAAGGGAGTTAAATGGAGCGATGAAATGAAGAAGTATGCAAGGATAAAATGGCTCGTGCTAGGCAGGGCAAATTGGAGATCATTGTCTGGGGCCTTTGTCCTGCAGGGGACATAATACTAGGCTGAGAATAATGATGATTGATATGAATTGACGTGCAGACTGTTTAATAACGTTTGTGTGGGTAACTAGCACATTTAATTTGTGGGTAGTGCAAACTTTTAAGGTTTTTTTGGTAGAATACAATGTAACGTACAGCCCACAGTGTGCAAAGCAGAAAAATTCAGCTATAGCACCGTGCATTTGCTCCTTCTGTTCTTTTGTATGACAAATGTAGATGTCTTGGGGCAATGCTGAGCCATAATTGTAACTTACAGGAAATAGAATCTATTCAAAAGGGAGTTTAAGTGAACTTTTGGTTTAATTAACAATTCTTTTTAGCTTGTGTTGTTGGCTGTAATGCTCTAATACAACTCAAGTCTGTGCTTAAGTGGTGATTAATATGCGAGTCATGACATGGTCATTGTAATAAAGCATAGTAGTACCCAGCTAAGGATAAGAGGGATGACTGTGGCCAGAAATAGTCAGTCACTTCAATAGTGATGAGACAGTGGTAGTGTGCAGTCAGCAGTGATAAAGTTATCACTGTTTCACTGCTGCATCCTTTTGTGAAATGTGTCTCACTATGCATGTACTGGGCATTGACAGTTGGCGTAGAAGTTTGCTTAAATTTATCCAAAGTGCACAGCTTTCACAAGCTCTTTTTTGTAGAGCTGTGCAAATAGCAAAATTTTGGGTGCGAAGCGAATTCGAATATTGAAGTGTGAGTGCGAATCGAATCGAATATTTTTCGAATATTTCTCGAATATTTCTAGAATATTTTTCGAATGCTTCGAAGCGAAATTGCAGAAAAAAAAGTTAGAGAGTATTCCTAAGCATATTCTTACGAAATAGCAACACGAAAATGTTTCTTTTCGCTAGGTTGATGAAGCACTGGCGGGGTGCAATGTAGAGGCCGAATTCTATTTATGTACATGATTTGGTGCAACCAAAGTGTTGCTGACAACACTTTACACATAATAGTCAAAGATGCCATTTCCTCAGCCTCTCCTCCTCTTTCAATTTCTGTGGAAGCCCAACTGATGTGGCGGACAAGGGTGTGCTCCCTTCAAGTCCGGAGTTCCAAATCTGCCTCATAGACGTCAATATATAAGAACATTTGAAATATGGATGCTAAAAAGCTTCGGCTTCCGATTTGTCGGACTTCCTGCCCAAATTTCAGGTCCAAAACAGCATTAATTGAGCCCCCACCTCTGCCACATCTTTCATCTCCATGTTGGAACCAGCGTTTTTTTTTTTTGAGTTAATATATTTGCGACCGTAGCAGGAAGCTTGAAAGACAGCTTTGCCGCAATTGATGAGGTGAAGCATATTGAAAATCTAGGGTCCACTTCCAATCGGACGTTGACTGTGTCTTGGCAAAGTTCGACCGCAACCGAGCTTGAAAGGTCGCTTTGCCGCAATACGAGATGTGATGAGGTGAAGCATATTAAAAATCTAGGGACCACTTCCAATCGGACGTTGACAGTGTCTTGGCAAAGCTCGACCGTAACGGAGCTTGAAAGGCAGCTTTGCCGCAATACCGGGGTGTGATGAGGTGAAGCATATTGAAAATTTAGGGACCACTTCCAATCGGACGTTGACTGTTAGCAACAACTTGTAGGTTTGGGCGAGTCGGTTCATGATGCGAAAACAGAAGCAGCGCGAAAAAAACGACGACAAAAATAGGAACACACACAACAGGACTAGCGCTGTCCTGTTGTGTGTGTTCCTATTTATGTCGTCGTTTTTTTCGCGCTGCTTCTGTTTTCGCACGTTGACTGTGTCTTGGCAAAGTTCGACCGCAACGGAGCTTGAAAGGTCACTTTGCCGCAATACGAGATGTGATGAGGTGAACCATATTAAAAATCTAGAGACCACTTCCAATCGGACGTTGACAGTGTCTTGGCAAAGTTCGACCGTAACGGAGCTTGAAAGGCAGCTTTGCCGCAATACCGAGGTGTGATGAGGTGAAGCATATTGAAATTCTAGAGACCATTTCCAATCGGACGTTGACTGTCTTGGCAAAGTTCGACCGCAACGGAGCTTGAAAGGCAGCTTTGCCGCAATACGAGAGTGTAATGAGATGAAGCATATTAAAAATCTGAAGGGGTCACTTTCAATCTGACGTTGACTGTGTTTGTTTTTGGGAAGTTCGAATAGTTCGAATAGTAAAATTCCAGTGCGAATCGAATCGAATAGCAAACACTATTCGAAAAATATTCGAAATTCCGAATATTCGCACACCCCTACTTTTTTGTTTTGGAATGTAGTTATTTATCAGTATCTCATATGTTTTCTTATCACATTCTTGGTCATAGGATATGGCACAAGTTTACGGCATAATACTACATATACTGATTGTTGGTGGGCCATTTAGTACATATAGTATTTACTATACTGTACTGTTGAACAGTATAACCTATATGTACAGTATATGTAGTACTTTTTCTAAAGTGGCAGTGGAAAAATGGGCACTGATGGGATTGATGGCCATTTTGAAGACATGGCTGCAAATTTGTTTTAGGATTGCTGTGGTGGCCAAACGCTTCATGGGGCAGGCAGATTCTGTGGAGAAGTGGTACGGCACGCAGTACAACTTGGAACCCATTCCTGACTCTGTGATGCAGGTAAACTTTCAATTTTAAAAGTTGAGCATCCAGTGTGCAAGGTTTTTCAAAGGGCTCTGTACCACACCTGGGCTTTTAGAAAGCACATTCTATAAATAGGAGACGGAGCTGTGAACAACTTAGCCAAATTTTTAGAGGCACACTAAACAAAAAACCATTTTTCTTGTGTTGGCCCGTTACCCTTTCACAGTACCAAAAGCACCACTCTTGCCTCGAGAACATACTTGGTCAAGAAGACACACTAAAGGATGGATGGATGGATGGATGCTTGCTATGAGCATCCCTATAAAACGGTGGTGATCTAAGTGACACCAAACTAGAAAAAAACTTATTATTAGGTATCATTATTGCTATTATTATCTTTTAATGTGGTATTCAGGGCTGGGCAAAGATACTTTGAAATTGTATCGCGATACGATACAAGATACTTGGGCAAGAAGTATTAAGAGATGCAGATAAAAACACTTCTGGAATTATTGTATCTGATACGATACTTCTGAAATGTATCTTAAGGTACTTCAATACATTTGCGAATTTGCTATTATAGATCGATATAATGAAGCAGCAAATGCTTATGTACAAAAATATTTACTCGAAAATTTCATAACTGCAACCAACTGTTTAATTTTAATGAAATATCTGCTTGTATCCCAAGATTTGCCTTTCTTGCTCAAGGTATACTAGTTTCGTTCCGAAACAAGTTATTGGGATTTGTTTGACAGCTTAACATGACAGCTCATTATACGCTGCACTGTTAGTGGTTTTTGCTTCTGTAATTGATGGGTGTCGCTGCTCTACTTGCCGACCAGCTATAGTGGGTTGCCATCTACTTACAAGAACATCAGTGAGAATCCTCTGCACGATGGCGCAAATACTGCTGTGAAGTCTTACTTTGTCCGTAAGCATATTACAGTTTTTGCAACACTGTGTAAGGACTGTGTGGCGGAGGCGGCAACCGTAAGGCCGAGAGATGGCGCGACAGTCGGTGCCGTCATCATCATCATGAGGATGGACAGTGGCGACGGTGAGGAGAAGGGGCAGTAGGGAATAAAGTGTGTTATCGACGACACGTGTTGTGAGTGCCTCCTCCCTGACAAGTGGGGGCCCGTCCGGGATCAAATGGAAAACGTAATCGTTCCGCAGGATGTCGTGCGGTATCTCATCGGCCAAACCGATGGATCGGTGATCCAGCGCGAGCAAGTCTCCTCCCTGCTGCGGCAACGTGTGATGGCCGCTACAGTACAGTGCCTAGACACTGTAGCTACAGTCACGGCCGCGCCGGTAGGCCTAGGTGTGCTGGTGCCCGTGCCGCAACCCTCGCAGCCGCATGCCGTGACTTCTACACCGCTCGTTGAACCGCCGAAGTTCTCGGGCTTCAACGATTTGCAGTCGCCAGAGGTGTTCCTGGAACGTTGGAGAACTTTTGCCTCGTGTCCGGTATCGACGAGGCCAAAAGACTTAGCAACGTGGTGCCGGCTGCCTTGGAGGGCAGCGCTAAGCTTTGGTGGCAATTCGTCGGCGCTTTCAACTCGTGGGACGAATTCACAAAAACTTTCCGCGCGGAGTTTGCTTCTATCGACTCCAAACGCCGCCTGAAGGAGGAGCTCGAACAGCGAACGCAGCACCCCGAGGAAAATTTAAAGGAATTTATATACGTCATATCGGCATACTATGATCGTATCGGAGAGCCGGTGACTGAGGAAGAAAAAGTGCAGCGGGTTCTCCGCCAAATGCACCCGCAGCTGCAAGACCTCGCTGAAGGGTTGTCATTCACAACCTTGAAAGAGCTCGCCGCCGCGGCGGATGGATTGATGCAAAGAGCGTGGCGGCGTTGGCAGTACAAGCCGCCGCCTCCACCAGCAAATCAGGTCGCAAGGGACCTGGCGTTCCGACCACACATGGCGGCCCTCGGACCGCGACCGATGTCAATGACGGCCGCTGTGGGTACGGCTACGTCTACCGCAGTGTCCTCGGCCAGCGCTGCCTCGGCATACCACTGGCCACTACACCCTGCAACTGTTGAACCGTCATACGCCCGTGATCAGTTCAATCCGGCCTCCACCGTCCCGACGCCGACGCAGCCGTTAGCCTACGCCTCGCCATCGGCCGCTCGTTGGCAGCGGCCCAACACACGACAGGTCCACTGCCAGCGCTGCGGAGGGATCGGCCATGTTGCCCGCCAGTGCGCTACGGCTAGGCAAAATGTGCCGCCCACGTGTTTTAACTGCGGTCAACCGGGGCACATGCGGGCTGAATGCCCAGACAGTCGGTTTCCGGGAAACCGACGTTGGTAGATGCTGCGCCGGCGAGCATCTACGACAGCGCGCTCCAGGTTGCGAACTACTGCTGGCCGAAAGGAACCCCTGCTCGACATCCGCATCGGTGCGACGACGTTCCAGGCGCTCTTAGACTCTGGGTCCAGCGTAAGCCTTCTGGGACAGCAGGCGATGGCAGCCGCCGAAGCAACAGGAGCCAGCCATAAAAGAGAGGTACGTGCGCTCCGCCTGGCCACAGGTTGGTCCCAATCTGCTACCTCGCTCCGATGCAAGATACACTGGGCAGCAGGCTCTCGCTGGCAGCGGTTTTTGTGTGTGCCCGACCTTTGTAGGGATGTAGTACTCGGGAGAGACTTCCTGACTGTGACCGGAATATCCCTTCATGTTGCACTTGGAGGTTGGACGATCGGGACTGAACCGCAGTGTATGGTGCCTTTCGCCAAGGGAGAGTGCCGGCCTAAAGGAGGGCTAGACAGCGAAGAGATCTACGACCTGCAAGCAATATTTGCCGAGCAACCTGCGCCTACTGCCAACTCAGAAATTCCAGCCCCCAGCAACCCCACATACCTCGCGTCTCAAGTAAATGTAGACCCACGTCTCGCACAAGTGCTTGAGAACTTCAGCCCAATCATTACAGCTACTCCAGGTTGCACAACAATTTCTGAACATTGCATTGACACTGGGGATAGCCAACCTGTACGTTGCAAGCTTCGCCCTGTCAATGCTAAAAAAAAGGCCATTATGGACAATTGCATCGCTGATCTCCTGCAACATGAACTCATACGCCCGAGCACCAGCCAGTGGACAAGCGCCCCTGTTCTGGTTGCAAAAAAGTCTGGCGGCTTCCGCCTTGCCATCGATTATCGGCCACTGAATAGCCGTACAAGGGTGCCTGCCTATCCCATGCCCAGGACTGACTGGCTCTTGGCACAGTTGGGCCAGGCGCAATGGTTTTCGAGTTTCGACCTTTCGCAAGGGTTTTTCCATATTTCAATGCGGGAGCAGGATATTCCCAAGACCGCATTTATCTGCCACCAGGGCACCTACGAGTTTACCAGGATGCCCTTCGGTGTTGCAGGTGGGCCAGCAACCTTCCAAACTTTGATGGATACTGTTCTGGATGGTGTAAATCACAGATTTGCAATGGCATTCCTGGACGATGTCTTGGTTTATTCAGACAGCCTTGATGACCACGTGGAACACATTCAATGTGTACTAGAGCGCATCAGGAAAGCAGGCCTCACCATTAACCCAGACAAGATCCAACTCTGCCGCAATTCACTCAAGTTCCTCGGACATGTAATTTCACCTGGGCAGTGTAGACCTGATGAGGGCAAGGTGCTTGCTGTGTTGCAATACCCTCGACCAACAACAATCGAACAGCTTCAAGCCTTTCTTGGCTTGGCGGGTTATTATCGAAGCTTTATACCTCAGTTTTCTCTCACAGCTCACCCCCTAACCAGCCTTTTAAAGAAGGATGCACCCTGGCAGTGGACAAACCAGCAAGAGGATGCATTCGGGAGACTGAAGGAAGCTCTAGCTCATGATGCCGTGGTGAACCTCCCTGATCTCAACCGGCCCTTTGTGGTGGAGACTGATGCTAGTGGTATTGGAATAGCAGCCGTGCTTCTCCAGGCTAGCCCTGAGGAATTGAGACCTGTGTCATTTATAAGTAGGGTCCTCACTGAGGCAGAGAAACAGTACACAGTTCAGGAATGGGAGTGCTTGGCAGTGGTCTGGGCGGTAGATAAATTCAGGCCTTACCTCGAATTTACGGAATTTGAAATCCATTGCGACCATTCTTCTCTGTCCTGGATGTTTCACACAGATCAGGCCTCACCAAGAGTAAAGCGGTGGGTCCTCCGGCTGCAAGGTCTGAACTGCAAGGTCAAACATAGGAGGGGACCTGCCAACATTCCAGCTGACGCTCTTAGCCGAGCTCCCTTGAACTGTCCAGATAACCCTAGCCAGACTCTACCCGAAACATTGTTTCCCATTACCATCCAAGAGCCCGAGCAACACATCACATTCGAGACAGTTGCCCCTCTCTCTACGACAGATGATACGACTCTCCTGAGCGATATTGAACGTCTTGTCGAGGAACAGAGTCGTGACCCACTGCTTGCCAAACTCAAAAGCGTCATGCAGGGTACACCACTCCTGGAGGATGACCCACAATCACGCCTAATTAAGGACTTGGCCGCTTCGACAGAACTGGAGTCTAGTGGGTTACTCGTTCAGCAAAGAGGAGACCAAAAAGTGCCTTGGCTACCGGCGTGCTTGCGGACTCTCGTGTTGAAAATGGCACATGATCACCCCACTAGCGCACATGCAGGTTTTTTCAAGACATTGCAGCGTGTTTCTTCTCGCTTCGTTTGGCTAGGTATGCGAGCAAACATATCTAAATATGTCAGATGCTGCAAAGTTTGCCAGCGTTCCAAGGCCAATCGCCAAAAGCCAGCAGGCCTTATGAGCAGCCAGTGGGCCACTGCGCCGATGGAGGAGCTCAGTGTAGACGTCATTGGACCACTACCACTCACACCTCGGCGCCACCAGTACCTGCTGGTGGGGGTGGACAAGTTCACAAAGTTCATTGAATTGTTTCCTCTGAGAGCCGCTACTAGCCAAAACATTGTTGACTGTATGCGGCAAGTGTTCAGCCGCCATGGCATACCGGTATCAATTTCTAGCGACAACGGCCGACCATTCGTCAGCACCCTTTGGAAAGGCCTTCTAAAGCAATGGGGCATCAAAGACAGTCATACTGTGCCTTACTGCCCCGCGGGACAGATGGTAGAACGCCACAATGGTACAGTTAAAGAATGCCTTCGGGCCTACTGCACCAACCATAAGGAGTGGGACTCGCACATCCCTGAAATCGCCTTTGCCCTCCGCACTGCGGAGAGTGTTGTGACAGGTTTTACACCAGCCTTCCTTTGTTATGGCCGAGAGCTGCGCACTCCATGGGAACCACCTGGCACCAAGGACAACGTTGAACCGCCTTCTGCGGCCTATCATGCCTTTTCCGAAGAAGTTCGGCAGTGCCTTGCCCAGGCCCTTGAGTTTACTCACACGCAACAAGTTGCCGCTCATGCAAAACAAAAGGCACATTACGACCACCACAGGCGGCCAGTTACCCTGGAGCCAGGCGACCTCGTTCTCCTGGACAGCCATACCCTGAGTAATGCAGCAACAGGCGTATCATCAAAACTCGCACCAAGACGCTCAGGCCCCTTCAGGATTACGAAGAAGGTAGGCACTAATGATTTCCTGCTGACAGATCCCACGACAGGATGCCGTCGAGGGATAGCCCACGCTGACTAGCTGACAGTGTACCATGAACCCCAACTGGACACGCCCCCAATGGGTTCACGTTGTACGGGGGGGGAGACGTGTAAGGACTGTGTGGCGGAGGCGGCAACCGTAAGGCCGAGAGATGGCGCGACAGTCGGTGCCGTCATCATCATCATGAGGATGGACAGTGGCGACGGTGGGGAGAAGGGGCAGTAGGGAATAAAGTGTGTTATCGATGACACGTGTTGTGAGTGCCTCCTCCCTGACAAGTGGATGATCCGACATGTGTAGAGCAGCAACAGGGCCGGGGGCAATAATTATTTGTGACGTGTCGTGTTTACATTGATGCATTAAACTGCAATTATTTTTTCTATTCTACTTATCTGCTGGCGTAAAGCGTCTGTTAGCAACATATTCACCAATGTGCAGTGTTTTAATATTTTTTCTCCGAGAGAACTAGTGCCACCCAGAAAGATCTCAGCTGCAGATGTATTGTAGTGGCACAAATTGTTGCAGGATAACACTGCTATTCATGCTATTGCCACTTATAGTTCAGATTACTGGTAATTCGTAACGGCAAAATACTTTATGGTGACCTAAAAAAGGAAAAGAAGATATCTAAGTCAAATAGCAAGGCTGTTTTTTATTGGACAATCACAGTGAATAAGTATGCAGGTTGTTTCACGTAACTAGTACCAAATATCTAAAAAAAGTGATTGTGACTGAATGAAACCAGTGGCGCATTGTTTACCGTCATGTGGCGCTCGTTATAGTTCATATTTTCATTAACTAAAGTCAGTTATGCAACATTTTTAATATTCACTTTAGGACCAAGTGCTGTCGTCATGTCGTAGAGGGTATTCCAAAACAACGATCCAATTTTTTATGATGTACGTGCTGTGTGGTGATCTTTTTAAGCTTTTAAAGAAAACCCGCGAAATATGCAAACCACGTCACAGTGCCACTCATGCGCTACTGATTTGCAGCGCTCTCAAGTGGGCTTTAAGCGAAACAACCAGTACGTGAACCATCAGCCTTTCGCTTCTCAGGGATGACGGCGTTCTTTGCCGTGTGTGACCGTCAAAAATGTTTACGTACCCTGAAGCCGATGCCTAGAGCCGTGGCCGCTCATTTCGCCACGGTCCACGCGCGGGTTGTTTCAATCGAAGCACGTTTGAGAGCGCTGCAGTACACTACCGCACGAGGGCAGTCAAGTGGCAGGCAGTCACGTGGCAAACATGGCAGGCTTTCTTTAAGCTCCGGAAAAAATCATTACGTAGCATGTGTGTTACCACAAAAGATTTGATCGATTGCTTTGGAATGCTCTCTACAATGAAACGAAAAGCACTTGAATATTGAAAATGTTTGATAAGTGATCTTACTTAATTAACAAATTAAGTGCAATATAAGAATACCCTAATGAGGGCCACATGCTGTCAAAGCACGTCGTTGGTTTCATTCAATTGACCTTAACCACTTCGTTGTGAATATTTGTGGTGCGATCTTGTGCGCGTTCCAAAATAAGCATGGAGGCGTGGCGTTACATCCAGTTGCACGCGATTGGTCAATGCAGGGCCCTGACGTCTGTCGTGGTTCACATTGGCCATTCGCGTGCGGCTGGATGTAACGCCATGCCTCCGTGCTTATTTGGAATGCGTACAAGATCGCACCATTGGTTCTAGTTACGTGGAACAACCTGTACAAACACGATAAAGTCGGCACCGCTAAAAGTTGTGAAAATTGAGCATGATGTATCGTCAACTTAGATGTTAAAGTGAGACAATAGAAAACTCAGTGCCTGTGGAAAATAGCATAAAACTGCTCGTGGGGACACTCATCAGAAAAATGGAGGACTTGGTATTATGCTTCTTGGATCCCCTTCCAAGCATCTTTAAGATGTCTTCTCATAATATCTGTTATTATAATGTAAACTCAATTTTGCTATTTTATTACGTTTAAACCTGGCTATAACGAAATTGACAAATTCTCAAAAAAGTTCGCTATAAACAGGTTTTTGTTATATCCAGTTTGAGCAGGAAAATTCACAACTTAAACACAAGGGGAATTGAAGGCAGAGCTCACCAAAAAAAACATGGCTGATCCCTCTGTCATAGCAATCGTTATAACACGAAAGTGAAACGTGTCTTCACAGACGTAGTTGAGCGTTTGTTGTGCATTCTTTCGCCCCAAGCGCGAAGGAAGGAATGAATGTTACAGCAACAAATTGTAATGTCACGCGAAGAATGGCAAGCAGCTCGAAACTTGCAACGCGTTGCACAAGTAGACGGGGCGCACAGAATGAACATACACAGGATGAGCGCAAACTAACTGTCACAGTTGTAACTTATTTCTGTGCGAGCAGTGCGCTCCTTTTGCAAAAGCGGCCGCTGCAGTGAGCGAAGTGACCTTCGTGCTCTTGACGCAAACTTACGGTGAGAGCACAAGACGTACAAACCATTGCCGTGCATGAGCGACCACGCCCTGTAGAGGCGCGCGCTCATCCGTGTGGGGCGACGACCTTTAAAGCGTGCTCTTCGAGCCCTTCGTGCCATCTCTCTAGTGATAACGAACACACTCTGATGTACCACCGATCTCAAAGTACTGCACCGGCAAATGGTGTATATCAATAGCTCGCCGTTAGCATGGCAAAGAACGTGCTGTCTGTGGCTGAATCGTTTCTTGCCCCGCGCTGCGGAGCGAGGGGTCGTAAGTTTGACTCCCGGTGATGGAGCTTTTTCGTCTGGTTTTTTTCTTTGCCAACTGTTAGTCTTTATATTTTACAACGTCATATCCATGACGGAAATACGTCAGTAGAGCAGTGGTGGACCCCGGCATAAAACACTTTTGTGTTGACATTTATTTAGCGGCAAAAAACTGTGTTTTCTGCTCTATTGCTTGTTCGTGATGGATGGCACTACTGAACGTTCGTAGGACATCAATACAACGCTGCTCTGTCATCCATCGTCTAGCCGTGGCCTTCGAGATTGGCTCCGGCAACGCGATAGCGTGTTGCTGGAGCCAATCTCTACAATCTGTCTGTCTGATTGAGTCTAGCCAAGTAATGTCAGTCAAAAATGAACCAAGGAGAGTAGAATTTTGTTGGATCTTAGTGTGAGGGAGCATAGCTGAGTAAAGTCTATGTCCGAATGGCCCCTAAGCAAGAAATATAGTTTTCAATGTAGTGAGTTACTATATTTGTTTTGCCAACCTGTGGATACAGCATCCCTTAAGCAAGCAGGGTAATATTGTATGTAATTAATATGATTCGAGTGTTTTGCTTTAACTGACTGGGTGACTGTTTAATGTTTTGTGATATTTTTTAAAGTTTGTAATAAAGTTTTGCTAGTTCATTAGAGTTCTCCTTTGGCTGCATTTTTGTTCATATAGGTGTGGCGTGCTGCTGGTACAAATGAGAACCTCAAGTTGCCACCTCGTAATGAGTTCATCCCAAGCAACTTTGACCAATGTCCACATGAAGGAGAGGTAACTTGATTTTCTTGTATTGTGTGGTCTGCTTATAAAGTTGTTAGTGCAAGTCAGAAAGTCTACTTACTCTCAACTCTGTCACGCCCTGACTGCTCTTATGTCCCTTCAGTACAAGTGCAGTTGCTGCATTGGCATAACCTGTAATTATTCTATGGGGAATTGTTAAAAGTGGATTACACTGTAGAATGTTAAACTTTGTCTTAAAATGTGACATAATGAGCAAGAGCAGTAATGTGTAGAGGTTGATATATTCCTTTCAAATAAAGTATGAAAACAGAATTGAAATTGTTGTGGGAATTTTTATGAGATGTTCTTTTGGACACCTTGGGCTTTTGTGAAATGGCAGGCTTGATGAGTTTGCAGTCTTTCCCTGATTGAAGTTGAGTTGGAAGTAATAGATGAACATGGGAATAAACAAGAACAAAGATGATGAGGCAGCACTTGTCCTCATCATCTTTGTCCCTGTCACCTGCTTCCATGCTGTTCATGAACTCATATGTACAACCAAATCGCTTAAGTTTGCGCCCATCTGATAGCAAGGAGTTCATACCAAAAAGTGTATTACCACTGTTCATTGCATCTCATCTGCAAGTATACTTGCATTTGCTCGTGTCATTTCACTATTGCTACTGCTGAGCAGCTGTCCAGAAGTCGTTGGACATCAGGAAAAGCCATCCATGTGGCAGAAAGCATGCACAACCTATCCTGTACACCTGCAGCAGCAGGTAGATGCACACCAGTATTAGATGCACAGCTCTGCAACTGTGTTCTTTCAGGTATGAGGCCAAGTGTCGGAAAAAAATGTTTAAAAAGCGATAATGACTAGGTACTATTAGTCTGCATTGTAAAGCACACCTTTTTAGGAGGATGTGAGCATTATAAAGCAAGTCCTATATTTTGTTAATTTTTCATAATTAAAAACTCATATTCCACTTTTGAAAAAAAGATCGCTTTTTCCTCTTGGCCTCATACCTTAACAAGTTTGAAAAAAACAGCGCAAAAAAGTGACGTGGGCACAAGAAGTAGAAGGAACATACCACAACGCTGAACTCTCAACTGAAGGCTTATTGGAAACACATGTACAGATAAATGCTACCACCCTCACACCCATGCGACCACGTAACGTACCATCACCATTCGTCTTGATTTCAAAAAATTACAGGAAAACCACATGTATGCCCGAATTTTTTTCAAGATGGATGGTGATGTTGTCATTTGCGCTACGTGGTCAGATGGGTGTGAGGGTGGTAGTTATCTGTATGTGTGTTTCCAATAAATTTTCAGTTGCGAATTCAGCGCTGTGGTGTCTCCATGTCAGTTTTAGCGCTGTTTTTTAAAATATGTTCACGAACTTTTGCCAACAACTGGGCCAGCTTTCGATTCTTCTGCAACTGTGCTTGAACTCACTAAAGATCTTTCCCACTCAGCAAATGTGCCATGAACATCCTAGGGAGTTATTCTGCATGCTGGAAGTCGGTTGATATATATGTTCAGTTCAACAGCTATAGTAGCACACTCAAGCACATGCATTCGTCAGGGATTTACATAATTTTCCTGTTACATCAGGTGATTGTAATAAGTGATTGTAGTTTTATGTCACAGGACAATGTGCTAATGTGCTATTGTTCAAATCAATTATAATGGGGGGTCAAACAATATATTACTGTGGACTGCTATCTTAAGGGGAGATATGCTGCTTGAAAAATGCAAGTTTTTTTTTTAAATTACAATTTTTTTGTTTTTACTAGCCTTGTTAAGTTCACTTTCTCTACTTTCATGACAATAAAAATTAAGGTTGCATTTAAACAGGAAATAGGTTAAAATCGTGTTTAAGGAGCACAACGCGGCTGTTGAAAACTGGAAACTTCACATTCTCTAGAGTCTCCTGGCTAATGCCACGTAGCTGCTTGCCGTTGCAATTGGTACGGGAAGTTGTCCAAAGTAGCATTCACAAAATAATCATTTCCAAGCTCCCATGAAGGAAGAAATGGGAATAAAAAAGTATATTTTCCCCGCATGACAAGCTTTCAATTTTATCTTTAAAATACACTTTTTTCAAGACTCAGTTTTTGGCACCTTCCTGACTTTGCCCATCTTCCTTTTGTACTTCTGATCCTTGGATCCAGATTAAATTTCTCCCAAGTTTTCTTTGACATATGAGGAGTGCCTTTATCTTCTTTAAAGGGGGAGACTGCTCTTAAAAATTTATTTCTTGATTGATTTTGATGAAACTTGGCGAGTTTATGTATATTTTTGTGCTGATTTCAAATATACAGTTATTTTTCTAGTACAATGTGTATTTTTTAAAATACAATGTATGTCATGTGCCTTTCGGGGAGCAAGTTTTTTTTCTAAACTGAGAGAGTTACAAAGTAAATGAGCATATCACAATAATCTGTAATCAGAAGTGTGTGCAGTGCAACAAAATTGTATGTTCTAAACCCATTTGAACAAAAGTTATGGTATGTTGAACATTCGCGAGTAAGTTAATTTTTCACTTCATATTTAGTAGACCAGGGGTGAGTAGTGGGGTTTGCCCAATTTGTGGGGAACATGCGTTGGTGTTTGCCACCCGTCTGTTCCTTTCATTTTTAGTGGGCCAGTGGTGAGTACACTCAAATCTTGATATAACGGATATAACGAATTATCTGTTATAACGAAGCAGGGGCATAGCCAGGGGGGAGGGGGAGGGGGTTGGGGGGTTCAAACTCCTCCCGAAATTTTTCAGTTTTGCTTGCGTATGTATACATGCACACATACAAACGCACGCACGAATACATGAAGTATGGTTGAACCCCCCCCCCCCCCGAAAAAAATTTCTGGCTACGCCCCTGTATCGAAGTAAATGAAAAATTGTCATGTCAGATATGGTGTTATGAATGCATGTTTATAACGAATTTTCTGATATAACGAAGTTATTTTCGCATCAGATGTGACTTTGTTGTAATGAGGTTATACAGTCGATACCGGATATATCGAACTCGAAGGGGATCGCGAAATAGTTCGATATATCGATAATTCGAAATACGAAATATGCTTATTCAAGGCTTCAATTAAAGCACTGCAGGCCTCGACACAGTTTTCTGAAATCGTAAAAAGCGTGAACATGACGATTCGCTCTCATATGCTAAAGAACAAGGCGAGAACTTCTTTTGCAAGTTAGCGCACTTTATTTCGCATAAATAAAGTCCGTCAACTTGTCTTGCTTCTTGCGCGCCGTGAATTCATCAAGTCATCGTGAATATTATATAAGCTTTCCAAATAAGTAAATTCAGCACCTTCCGCCACAAAAGCGGTGATCGACGCTGAACGCTGATGCGAGCTCTGTAGCGCCGTAAAGGGTTTAGCGGTGGCAGCGGTGGCTGGCATCTTCAAACCGCACGGGTCCATTTCCGCAGCACCGGCAACGTCAGCTATGATCTCGGCATCGATGCAGTCAGAAAGAGCTACGCCGTTATCTGCACCGATGAAGTCACTCGCTGTGCTCCCGTCCGATACGGCGCCCGGAAACGCTAACTCGCAAAATTCACTGACGCACCGTACGCCGTAGTCGGCGGTCATGACGCGCCCGAAGTCGTCACCTGGCACCAAGGCCCGTAAAGAAACAGTGCACGACGGTGCTTTACTTGACATCGTTTCAAGCACCAGTCATCATTTTTATCGCTACGAGCGGGACAATGTTTAGTTCGACTCCCGAATGACGATTTATCAAGAACAAAGCGCGAAGTAGACACAGTACACATTCTGCAAGAGACAACGCTGCACCGCTGCACCAGCTGCACGAAGAAACATTTCTCCACCGTTGACATGTTGACGATACCGATGGCACTTGTGGCTTTGCAGAAGGCAGCCGCTACTTTGGCGAGAAATGCGAAAAAAAGCGCAGCCTCTGAGATCAGCGTCTTAAAACCGAAAACACTAAAAATACGTCACGAGGTTGCGAATCTCGAAGGCCATGCTTTGCGGGCCCACATGCCATCGTGCGCGAAGAGACAAGGAAGGGAATGCAAACATTACAACAAGACTGCGAAGTCACTTCGAATTCTCATTTTGGTGCCCTTGGCAATCAACCTCTTTGAAAAACACTAGCCCATGCATTAAAACCTGTGTACCGCGCGTCAAATATACCGGTGAACTGACAAGCGCTGCGCAACGAACTAGAGCAACGCAATTTCGTCACCTGCGCGCGATGAGGGATTGGAACTTATAAGAACGCGGCCGAAGATCAATAGTTGTTAGGAAAAATGCACTTTCTGGGCTTCGGCGCGGGGCAGCGTTCGATATAGCGGATGTTTCACTGTGCGGGAGTTCGATATACGTGCACACCAACCCCATACTTTTGCATGGGAAATTCAAGGGGATTTCTCAACTGTTCGATATAGCCAATAATTCGATATATCCGAGTTCGATATAACCAGGATCGACTGTAGTGTAGTGAGGTTTGCCCAATTTTTGTGGCACATACGTTGTCACCTGTGTGTTCCCTCCTTCATTTTTAGTGGACCAGTGGTGAATAGTGGTGTTTGCGCAATTTGTGTGGCGGATACCTGCACTAGGGGTCCTCTGTTCACAATGTTACTGTTCCCGGAGTCACGGTTGGCCTAGTTATATACAGCTTAGCTGTAAATATTCCTCTGGGAGTGTTTCTTTAAATTCTTGTTATCTCCAGATAAACAGCTGTTGGCGATGTTCAAATTCATATATTATGCGTTGTTCAGTGTGAGGTTTAAATTCCTCACTTTATTTTGCCTCGGGATTATCCGACACTATATTTTAATTAAAAAGAAAAATGTAACGTTTATGTAACGACACATTACAATGTTCTGAGTGTAATGGGAACACATTCCTTTTCCATGAAATGAACTTGCAATGGGAACTCATTTCAAATTGGAACGAACGAGGAACAAGCTTTCGTTCCTGTTTTGAAGGAGAATGTAGAACACTGGTTCTAGCACAGTTGTTGGTGCTCATGAATGTACACAACCTTTAGACTCTTCTACAAAATCTGATAATTGTCCACAACATTCGAGAATCTTCTGATGCATTCAGGCGTTTTCGCTGAGTGGTAACAGATGTAACAGCTTTAGCTGGTGGAACCCAGTCACAGTGGAAAAGAACAAGAATGCATGCCAGTATCTCGTACTTGGAACCAAAGTGTTCATGTAATGGATTAGTCCTCTTGGATTAGATTTTGGTGCACGTTAAAGAACCCCAGGTGGTCGAAATTTCCGGAGCCCTCCACTACGCTTTCCTCATAATCATATCGAGGTTTTGGGACGTTAAACCCCAACAGTTATTATATAATCCTCTTAGATTCAAAGGATCACGGTGACCTTATGAAGATAACAAAAGATCAGCTATTGAATAAATAGTTTTCTATGTAATACATTGTGGTTATAAAGGAAAAGAAGTAGAATTTTAAAGGGACCCTGAAACGGTTTTTTGAAGTTTTGTCAGCGTTTAGGCAAGAGCATCCCCAAATCATTCGCAACAGAAATTAAGCGACGCACCGTGTACCAATGCCACTATACGGACAATTATATTTATACCCTCCTCCTCACCACTGCCTTACACCCTCAACTCACAGACACGCTGGCATCGCCGGCGATCGCAGCACACTCATGAGTGCACTTGATGGTTTTTGCTTCGCCCAGTCATGGCCTCCGATATTGCGCACTGACAGGTTGCGCGCAATCTTGGAGGCCCAGTGTGCCCAGCGGCACACCGTCTGGCAACAAAGATGAAGCTCGCAGAGTGGTTGATATCTGCTCCGACAGGTGCCACCACACTAGCAGCCGATCTTATTTTATTCTCCTGTACGGCGACAACCTGCAAAAGCATGCAGACAAACAAAAAGAATTCGAGAACGATCACCGAGAAGCGTTAAACCTGGCAGTGTGGTTATGTCTTCAGGGGCGAAGTTACAGCCGCAGACACATGGATCGTGGCGTTGAACGGATAGCAAGAGTGCGACGCTCAATGCAGCGACGAGCTGAAGGAATTCTGCTCTTCAGATGCCTCGCAAACATCGCACGATGTCGCAGCATTGCAAGTCCCCAATTGCTAGATGTGTGGTACACAACACGGCTAGGGCAATTCATTGTGTCCAAGAAAAGAAACCTCGAGATAAACACTGTCACTCAGCTCACGTCAACACTGAGCACGTTGTAACACAGGCAGACAACGCTCGCTGCTCACAGGCGGTTCAGTGACGTGGACTGGACATATCCAACCAGATCAGCCGCCTGCGTGATGTCGCGCTTCCAAGACGTCGTGCACTGGAAGTGGGCAGTTTGAAAACGGGTTTGGCTGAGCCGCTGTGATCGGTGGCAATTCGCAGCTTTAAAGCCTTGTAATAAATTACACAGTTTATGCACATAGCTTAAATCGGTCTGTAAATGTTTCTTAGGACTTGCTCTACCGGCCCAATGTGTTCGTAGAAAATCGTCAAAACCATTTCAGGGTCCCTTTAAAGGCTTGTTTTTCTTCCTTAGAGACAACCTGAATGAGAACCAACAGACAATCAAGCCAAGGAAAGTGCAGGGGACAGTATTTGTTGTAATTAAGCCAAGGAACGCCTAGGAAAGCAGGTTCGGTCCCTGCTGGTGGCAAGTTGTCTTTTCGTCCACTTTAATTTCTTCACATTTATAGATTGTCTGTTGGTTCTCATGAAGGTTGTGTCTATCAAAGAAAAACGAGCCCTTAAAATACTCCGTCTTTTCGTTCATTCATAGCGAGGGTCTCATCCTGGCAGACTAGATGCCTTCAGCTAGTATGTGAGGGATTTTCGGTCAGCTGCAAGTTCGCAAAATGATGCGGTGGTACTTTGCCCCCCCCCCCCCCCCCCCCCTCCAATGGGGAATCCTGCGCTGCTCACTGCCATTCTCAGCTGCATTTCCTATCCCCTGGTATCCCTTCCGTGGCCCTAACTGACTGCCTGTTGTCTGCCCTACACATTACGTGGCCAGCTGAGATAGATTTCTTTCACCTAATGTCAACTATAATATCGGTTACCTTGGTTTGTTCTCTGACCCATTTTGCTGTCTTCCTCTCGGTTAATGTTATGCCTATCATTTTTCATTCTGTTTCATGCTGTGTGGTCCCTAACCTTTTCTCCAGTTTCTTTGCTATCCTCCAAGTCTAAATAAGCCCCATATATTAGAGCGTGCAGTATGCAGTGATTGTACACTTTTCCACTTAGGGACAGTGGCAGATTGGCTGTCATTATTTGGGAATTCCTGCTGTATGTGCTCCAGCCCATCCTTATTCTTCGATGGATTTCCTTTTCATGATTAGACTCCCCTGTTAGCACTAATTGCCCGAGGTATACATATTTATTTTTATTTACAAATACTGCTGTCTCAGTTATTGAGACAAAATACATGACTATTGCACAGGCTTCAAAGCTTGGTTGCCAATCATGAACGCTCTCTTTTGCCAGGCTATTGATCATTATCTTTGTCTTCAGCATATTCAAATTTAGCCCGACTTTAATACTTTTTTGGTTTGTCTTCAATCATTTTTCACACTTTGTCATCATCAGTGCTGAAGAGCATTATATTATCAGCAAATCATAGGTTGCTGAGATATTCGTCATTGACATTTATTCCTATTTCTTTCCAATTTCGTTGCTTCAATGCTGAGCATCTCCTTGTCTCACCCCTTTTTCTATTGCAATTCTATTGCTTTTCTTGTGGAGAAGCAAGGTAGATGTGTAGTCTTTGTAGATGTTGGTTTAGGCATTTATCTATGTTTCAAGTATTCCTTGGTGACGTACTGCTTCCAAGACTGCTGATATTTCTGCTAAGTCAAATACCATTTCTTAATTTATGAATGCTATATAATGGGGCTTGTTTTACTCAGCAGATTTCTCATTTACCTGATTTTGTTACCTGCCTTCATTAATTTGTACGCTTTTTCAATGTGTTCTTTATATTGAAACTTGTAGTCTGTGATGTTGACAATCTGGCTACTTGTTAGTAATATACACGTTTGTATTCTAACAGTAATGTGCATGGCCACAACATTCTTTTTATGCAGGGTGAACAACTGCCTGTGATGATCAAGGTATGTGTATAAATCCCACATTAGGGTCTTTTGAAAGGCTTTAACGAATGTTTTAATTTCAGAACACAGAAGGTACTCGTGTGTGGTTTGTTCAGGATCACACATACAACCTCCCCAAAGCTGTGCTTCATTTTGAGTTCAAAAGGTATGGTGAAGACACTTTTTTTACTTAGGTTAATCATTGTGAAGGTGAAAAAAGAAAGCAAGAAGGCTGGTCTTTTTCTAATCATCAGTAAGACAAAAGTTATGGCAACTGGTGGAAAACAGATGATTCAGATAAAGTGTAACAGGTTTTGTAAAACATTATTTTTCTAGGACACAGAATAGACAAAGGTGGCAACTCTACAAAGGAAATTTGGTGAAGGAAGAGGGTGTGTCCAGATAAGGTCGAACACGAGGTCCCAGTCACCATTCCCGATTTTGATGAAATTTGCTGTAGGTCTAGGCATTACACCCAGAACAACGGTTTTGAAATTAGTTTCGCGAAAAAAAATTTTGTTTGCCTGAAAAAAAAAATATACAAATTTTGGCTGCAAAAAACACTTTTCCGCCAATTTCGCGATTTCTGAAATTTGAGCGGGCCTAGGGAAAAAAGGGTGCACTTCTCGGTCACAAATGCGCAGCCAGGTGTCATGGTTCAGCAAGCGTTGTCTTGCGATCAGCCGCTTGAAAAACCCGCAGTAGCGGCCGCTCGATGCTGTGGGCGCTCACATTACATGAGTGCCACTTCAACTCCTGATGAGCTCCGCTTGCGCGCCAAACTACGCTCAGAGGACGAAAGAGAGAAGGAATGCATCAATGTGAAATATAGAGGCTATTAAGTGCCAACAAATGTCATAATATAGAACGAAACTCTGCCGGCAATTTCGCAGTGCATGCCTTCAATACAGCATGCATGTATTTTTTTCCCTCTTGTTATGGCCGCAGCCGCAAAATATCGTGAAAAGCGCTCGGCTTGTGTTGAAAATATCTGCGGAGGCACAACAATACAGTATTGTAAAAGCGGTGCTTTAATGAAGCAAAGGACTTGCACTCACTTCTTTTGACAGCCGGCTGACATAAGTGTTCTGGCACGAGATAGAGAACAACTGCAATTTGAGTTGTTCGACCATCGGAAGCACGTATGAGACATTTCTTTAGATGTCAATGGCTTGCTTTTGTGTCATATATTGCTGATAGAGTGAACCTAATTATCTTTAGGCCATCAGAAGAGAGAAAGCAACACATGAGCGCACTACTGGAGGCTCTCACTGCAAAATTACCGGCAGAGTTTTCGTCGTATAATATGGCTTTTGTTGGCACTTAACAGCCTTTAACTTTCATAGTGATGCATTCCTTCTCTCTTTCGTCCTCTGAGCGTAGTTTGGCGTGCAAGTGGAGCTCATCAGAAGTCGAAGCGGCACTCATGTAATGTGAGCGGCCGCAGCATCGAGCGGTCGCTACAGCAGGTTTGTCAAGCGGCTGGTCGTAAGACAAAGCTTGCTGAACTATGACACCTGGCTGCACATTTGTTGGTGTGGAGCTACTTATTTGTGATTATGTCACGTATAAGTATTTTGAACAACATATATCAGAGTTTCAGCACATAACGAACGACGCGGCCACTTGGTCACATTTGACGCATTATAACTTGTTAGCAACCAAAATAATGCAAAGTTTTTTTATGTAGAATAATAGATGACGTCCTTGACTTCAATCACAGGGATTTTAAAAAAAATTAAAAATGGCCTTTTTGAGAAAACTATTTTCAAAGTTCAGCATTTTTGGTAAATCACTTACGTTTCAGCCCAATTATCGAGTAAAATAGAGCGCGATAAAAACACGAAAATTATTTTAAAAGAGAGCGAAAGTATCAAAGTTAATATGTACTGATTTTTATTATCCTCACTTTAACTTGTTTGCAGCAATAAATTCCTCAAATACAGGTATTTTGTGCGATTTGCCAAGTTTGTGATTTTTTTCTTCAGAAGTGCTTCGACAAGCAAGGAAAATAATAGACTCATAAGATTGTATTTAACTTGTTCTTTGAGGGGAATAAATATTGTGACTGAGAAGTGCACCGTTTTATTCCCTAGGTGCGCTCAAAATTCAGAAATCGCGAAATTGGCGGAAAAGTGTTTTTTGCGGCCAAAATTTGTACATTTTTTTTTTTTCAGGAGAACAAAATTTTTTTTCGCGAAACTAACTTCGAAACCATTGTTCTGGGTGTAATGCCTAGACCTACAGCAAATTTCATCAAAATCGGGAATGGTGACCGGGACCTCGTGTTCGATCTTATCTGGACATACCCAAGAGCATAATGGTGAAATTTTTAAGATTTTGAAAGCCGAAGGTGTTTGCCTTGAAGGAGTCCTGACAGAAAAATTCTAACACAATTTGACTGTTATATCGCACTGATGTGATGGGAACACAGAGGTGCCATCTGTACAATGTCAGCCACAAATGCAGCCTGAAATGTAGTTTAATTTGAAGTTCGTGAAAGCGCTGAATCTGAAAGTGGAGCAAAAAGTGTTGAGGTCGTCATGTGGGTATGCTTTGTAAAATATGTATGTCACAAGTTTGGCCAGGTTACCAGAGACGTGTACGAGATGGACAATGCTGGTAGCGACTCCTGATGATGCAGAGCCGAACCAGAGACCCAGAAACCTAACACTGCAGCAACTTACCTGGTTACTGACTCTGTGTAAAGCATTGAGAGTAGGATAATCATGAACTCATAGTATTCTCATTATTTTTTCTACAATAACAGTAACACGACTGCAACAAAAAAATTCACACTATATTATAGTTGGACAAAATGCCACAAAATGTCACTAACGGCCAGCTGCAGCCGTCAGCGGCTCCGGTAACCAGGTGTCCGCAAACGTTAGGAACTCTACAAACAAACCAAAGCTTTCTGCTGCTGGGATCGTACTGCATAGTGGACGGATAACTGCCTCAGTGCTCCATCGTATATACGTGGGATTTGTGTACAACGCAGCGTTGCCCTATACAAGTATGCACCAGTAAAGCGTACATCACGCCACTTAGATGTTAAAGATACACACTGCTACAGAACGCCAATGTAATTTCACTGCTTCCTTCTTCACTTCTCAACATATGCTACTTTACATATGATCAGAGTGAAAATGTTTCAGCATGTCTAACACTGTGGCTGCTCCAGGGCTTACGAAAATCGTCTCCTCAATTGGACGACGACAAGAACAATATTGCAATCACCGGTGAAATTCATGCAGTGAATCGAGCTTTTCTAACTGATTTTTACACTCTTCCCAGCTCTCGCCAGTCGCCGCACTAGATAAGCGTCATAGTTTGATGATCAAGGAAACAAGCACTCGCCCCGTTCAAAATGGCAGATGAAACAGCAGTGCCGATGACATGGCAAAAGGTCATCAGTGACTTCATTGGTATTTGCGGTCACGTGATAGTATATGTTCGCGAGCCGGCCGAGTAAGTCATGAGGCCTCCAAGTGCTCTTCGAAGTTTAAGCTGCATCTAGTCGTAAGATACGAGCATATAAGTACACCTTCGTCTTGCGCTGTTACAAATGAGTTTCTTAGCTGTGATCAACAAATCAGCAGCCACTGACTAAGAGCCAGAAACAGAGGTTCACAAATTTTGTGTCAGCTCTCCTATAAACCAAAAATACGCCTGTCGTAACCACACCTATGCAAATCGATCACTGGTGATCGATGCTTTGAATTGCTGGTCTTGGCACGTTGAATTTGTTTCTCGTGCACCTAGTCCAGGCACTCCACTTTTAGAATTGGTTCGAATTTTCTCGCTGTGGTGACATAGTGATTTTTGACAGACCTTTTTTTGCTAACCAATGTGTGTGTCTTGTTGGGAAAGTAGATGTACGCTGGCGCACTTGAGAGAAATGCTTGCAGCTCGTGGTTATGCTTAAGTAACATCAGTTTTGTGATCAAACGAACCCTTGCAAGTCAAATACCAAATTATCGCTTCAGCTTTGCGTAGTTAAGCGGGGTTCGCGGCAAATACTGAGCACTTAATTAACATATTAACATATTAACATATTAACATTAACATTAATATTAACATATTAACATACAGTGAACTCTCAATTGAGTGAATTCCAAGGGACCCAAGGAAATATTTCACTTAACTGAAAGTTCACTAAACTGAATATTCACTAGAATATGGAACAGCATTGGGCACAGCAGACATTAGAGTCAAAAGTGTGAAATGCAATTTATTTTGAAAAGAAATCTGTAATTTTCATTTGGACTGGTGCCCTTAAAGCGCAAGAAGAGACAAAGCTTTCCAGAGAGTCTACGTTTCTGTGCACTGCCTCTGGCACAGCTTGTTGCTGATCGAGACACGAAGTCTCGCAACTTTCTAACATACTCTACCGCCTCGACTAGAGTTACAGGATTTGAACCTGCCGCCGATGGATGGGCGATTTAGTGGCGGCTCGCATCGGCTATGCCAGTGCTGCAGTGCACAAAACTTCGTTGAATTGATGTAAAAAATGAGCCTGGGTCCGCGGATCAAGTTCGTTCAACTGAAAAATTCACTATTCTGAAATTCGTTTAACTGAAAGATTTTTGCATAGAATGCATAAGAAAATCGCCGGGGATTTTCTAAAAGTTCGTTATTCTGAAATATTCGTTAAACCGACGTTCGTACAAGTGAGAGTTTACTGTATTAGCATATCGAGCACTTAATTAACAAAGCTAATCGCATGTTAGGCTACCTTCGTCGAAACTTTTACCATGTTCCTCCTTCCTTGAAACTCCTCCTTTATAAAACACTAATTAGATCGAAATTGGAATACGCTACACCGGTCTGGGATCCCACCCAAGCAAACTTAATTCATGCTCTAGAAATGGTTCAGAATAACTCCGCACGTTTCATTCACTCTAATTACAGCCGCACCGCCAGTATAACTTCCATGAAATCAAACCTTTCCCTCCCATCATTATCATCGCGCAGAAAAGTGTCACGCATTGCCTTGTTTCATAAGACGTATCATCATCCTGCACTACGCGATCGCCTCATCCCTGAGCCATCTTATGTATCCCATCGCACAGATCATCGTCATAAAGTCGGACTCCCTTCATGTAATACTGCGCACTTTTATCATTCATTTCTACCACGAACCTCTCGCGATTGGAATGGCCTTCCCGCGGACGTCGTGAACATTATTCATCATGAACAGTTCCGTAATTCCATAGCTAACATTGTATACTCAGGCTCTTTGTAAACTCACTGTAAATTGACATTCTGCTCTATTGTTTCATGTGCGTTTTCTATTACTTTTTTTTGTTTTTTTTTCGTTCCTCTGTTTCTTGTTTTTTGTGTCAAAGTGTTGTTACCACTCCCCCTCTGTAATGCCTCTGGCCCTGAGGGGTATAATAAAATGAAATGAAATGAAATGAAATATTCACGAGAGCCTGGGCGCACAACAAAATGCCTGATAAGTGTACTGGCAGGCTTTGAAGCTATTTTGGACGTGGCTGTGCCGATTTGACTGCTTGAGTGGAATAAAAAAGCATGAATTCGTTTTTTCGCACTGCCCGATTTTTCAGACGATTTTGCGGTCCCTAGGGAGTCCTAAAAATCTGACGTTGACTGTATCTTCTGGAAGTTCGAATAGTTTGAATAGTCAAATTCCAGTGCGAATCGAATTGAATAGCAAACGCTATTGGAAAAATATTCGAAAGTTCGAATATTCGCACACCCCTAGTAATAATTGCCTCAAATTTATGCCAGCTATTTATTAGAGAGCTGTTGTTTGGAGTCAGGGAAGATTTGATCTACCAATACTTGTTTCCGAAGGTGCAGCTGGCTTTTTCAGCCAGTTTCCAGCAGTTTTGCTTCTCTTGTTAACCCTTTCAGGGTCAATGACGTACACTGTCATCCTTTATGAAAAAGAACAAGCGAGAGCGTGGCCTGCGCTCTGCGGTGGCTGCCTACAGCTCCATCAACCGACAGCTAAAGAAAGCACGTCCGCTTTTGGCGTCATCTATTGGCAAACAACATAACGAGTCACAGCCGGTGGACAAGCGCTGCTGGATTACATTCCCTCTCTGCTCGCGCAATGGGCGATGCCTGCAGATGGCACCAAAAACAGACATGCTTTCTTTAGGTGTTGGTTGATGGAGCTGTAGGCAGCCGCTGCAGAGCGCAGGCCATGCTCTCTCTTGTTCCCTTTCATAAAGGACGACAGTGTACATGTATGTGCCTGTATGTTTAAAAAGCGTGCCTTTTTTGATCATTTCTTTTGCTTAGCATGCGCTGCCACATTGCTTGAATACATTGAATTTTTTTCTTGCACCGATGTCTCTCCGGTTTTTTTTTATGCTTTAAAACTATAGCTGTGTGCTGGCTATCGCTTGCGCATCCAGTTGCACGCGGGTGTGCGGCGGCTAGTTTTGGTTTTGTCCTTTGGGTGGTTACCGCTTATAGGGGAAAATGTGCCGAGGAGGGGCGCTGCGGTGCCGGGCGCTGCTGTTGAGTGTGGAGCAAAAACCTGTAACGCGACTGTACACCTCTCCGCTCTCCCCTTCACGCCACCATGAGTTCTCGTTGCTTTGCACGCACGCTGCATGCGCACTGCACATGCTTTCGTGTGTTTCGTGGCTCGCGAGGCGTTCTAAAAAGGTCTGCATGACTGAGTACTCCTTTCGTAGCTGCAGTGTGGCGAAAGGGCAGTGTCTACTCAGCCTTGTAGAAGATGCAGAGCAGGTAATAGCAGACGACATCGTCCTGGTCTGGGCGAAGGGGTTTTTGCATAACGAAATATTTGTGGTGCAACTGAGAACGAAGAAAAACGAGAGAAAATAGGATAGGGTGCCAGATTCACTACATTTGCCCAAGAGACAGGATTGTGCTGTTTCCCACAAAATATATCTGCAGCAAATCCGTGTTGCCTCTGTTGGCTACCAAGCATTTCCATCGGCACTGCGTAAATAGGCAACGTGTATCACCGCACAACACAAATAGGACATATGTACATGCATTTCGCTAGTACATCCCCTGTGATATAGAATAGCGGCAGCAGCTTAAATACAGGGTGGCGCGGAGTCAACTGACGTACTTCAGCTAGGGAATTTTAAGTGCTCGTTCCTCTGTTTGTTCCAACCTTAATGAAAACCAACAGATAATGAAGCCACGGCAGGTATATGGGACATTAATTGTATTGGAGTAATTGTGATGTAAATGCGAAAAAAAGTAAAGAGGACAAAAAAGTTGTGTTTCCGTGGAAAACTGCCGAACTAATTTTAAAGGGGTCATGAAGCACCCCTTGGGCTTGTTGAAAAAATACATCCCGCGGAAAGCTAACACGGCTATGAACTGCTCAGCCAAATATTGCAGTCGTGCACGCCTCATAAAGGCTGCTAGCGGAGCGCGAAGTTGCTGTTTTCTCAGGTGCCCTCTTTTCAAACAGAGGCCGGTTCTCACTCTCGTCAGTGGACGGAGCGCCTGCCAGTTGACGTCGCGTATCTGCTTCTCCGCATTGCAAAAGACATAGCATCCTCATTGGCCGATAGCGGACATAAATCGAAAGCGGCGTTCAGATCAGATGCACTTCTTGCCACGGGGTGCCACCACTTGCCGGCGCCACACTCCTCAGTCTGCTAACTTTACATGGTAGCCACACTCGCGCACGCAAATCACAGCGGGAGAGTGATCGCGTTTCACGACGCGCGCTGACGTAACTTCTTTCCCCCGTGCCATCCCTCCCTGTGTAGCTTCAAGCACGCTCGTTGGGACGAGAAAAGAGAGAAAGCGCTGAGAGTGTGCGCCAAACCCCCGTAACTCCGCTCGTTCTTGACGGATTCGAAAAATTTTTGCGGCAATCGATTCGGAAGGCAGCAAACTCCGATACTGAAGTCATTAGATTTACTTGAAAAAGTGGTTCATGACCCCTTCAAGTAAAGTTTATTCATTCATTCATTCGTCCACCTTACTTTCTTCACGTTTATATCACAGTTACTACAAGACAGTTAAAACAAAACATTAAACGTGCCCTGTACCTTCTTTGGCTTCATTATCTGTTCATTTTCATTAATGTTACATTTCAAGTAGTCATATATTATATACGGACGCAGGAAAAAAATAGGTAAGTGTCTATAAATAGGACCAAGTATGTCATTCATTTACCACCAATTACACGGGCATTTCTTGAAAGCTACATCTGGCAGATGGCCTCCTTTTAAATCAATGCGTTGTTGCAAACACTTCTTGAAGTCACACATGCGCCTCCATTGGTCCTCATAAATCGCTGTAGCTTTCTTCATCAGTGGCTTGCGATTGCCATCGGCAGCTTTGTCAGCAATTTGAAATGTGTAAGTTGGCTCCGCACCGCACTGTATATAGCTTCGTAAAATTTTATTATTGGTGAAAAGACTGAGGTTGAATGTACTGTAGTAATTTCTGCTTTAATGCCGGCACAACCAAGGCGCGGACGTGCATCACCCAGTAACTCAATTGATCAGTGCAGTTGTGAAGCAGGAATGAACTCGGGTTATATTCAGTGCTTTGTGCAGATGGTCATTTTCTCTGCACGCGTGAACTCCGACTACGCATTGCTAGTACATGCAACAAAATTTGTTTAGCTTGTTCAGTGCACTTCAGTAAGCCATTGTCGCCTGTTTTCTTGGTGCCATCTATTTTGGAATCAGTAGAATTTTACGGGTGGAATCAACCCCTTCTTGTTTACAATACTGTTATGACAGTTAACAAAGCAGCAGTAATTACCAGTCCCCTGTCGGGGCAACATCGCAGAACGAGAGACGTTTCACGTGCAGTGTGAGCTTTGCAAGTGCGTGGGAACCGAGGGGTCGTTGCAGGCTGCTCAAGTTCGCTTTCTTTGGTAAGGGATGTGGGAATCGAGCGCGCCCTTCCCTTTGGCGCCTCGTTCCCCAGCTAGCGCGCGTGTTGGCCCCGCGCGGCTCGAGCGCCGGGAACCGCCGTTAATCGGCAGACCACGGCGGCAGCGCCAGGCCTCTTTGTCTGGTGCGAGCCATGCGTCAGCTTCCCGGCGCAAGCGGGCACGTGTCCGGGCATGCTTCGACATGCTCACATGCTCACGCCACCAAGCTAGTTTACGTCACTGCGCAACGCCTGTCTTCATTGGCCGCCAGTGACAACCCCCTTCCCCCTTGAGCTCGCTTCTGGCAAGCCCGCGCGAGATGCTCTCAGGCTGGCACGAGAGGTTGACGCACTGCTGAGCAGGCGGCTTCTCGTTCGTGCGTTCGACGTCGGCCCTCGTGCGTGAGTCGTCGCGCCGTAGGCAAGCGTACTTGCTCGGTCTTGCGGAGTTCCCTATACGGCCTGCAAGCCCGTGAGTGTCGCACTGTGCTGCATCTTGGGTTAATAAACCCGTTGTTGTTGTTACCCTGCCTCGTGCGTGGTTTCTGCGCCGTGTCGGAGAAAACGACGAACCCGGCCGCAGCGTCGTCGCACGCAGCGGCAGTGGAGAACGTCGCGTCCCTACACGGGCGCGCTCGTAGGTAAGCCTAGTGCAAACCTATCTCCACAGGGAATGGCTAGTGCTGGCGTCGGCGGAGGAACTTGACTGGGTCTCCCCTATTGCGCCCGCAAAACTGATGGCTGTCTGGTTTAGAATTTCTCAAAGGGTGATTGCTTGTTAGGTACTCTCTCATTTATTGCTCCCTGAGGCACGATTACACCTGTTTCCGTGCAGGTGCTGGCTTAAACGATGCCGTCGTGGTTGCGTTTCCTGTTTTGGGGACTCGGAAAAAACCGCTTCTGTCTCGCTGGCGATAAAACGAAGGATTATTATAGGTTTCTCACTTGTTCTTGCTTTCCGGACGTGCGCACAACCATACAGTTTTAGTCAGTGCGCTTGGCCGCACAGTTCGCTTGCGCTATGGAAGTGCGCACCGGTTGTTCTGGTGCAAGTGAGTCGAGCAGCGATTCCTCCGAATCGCCGCTCACCTGCCAATTCGGAATCTGATTCATTGGATGTCAGCCTGTCATACAAGGAGTAACTTTGAGTTCAAACTCGGATGTTGATGATCGAGCGACATCTTAAAGGTGTGCACAGTGACTCAAAGGTGACTTTTCTCCCTCCGTGTTTCCATATGGCGCCACTTCGTGCACTTTTTTTTGTATGTCTGTGAACTATGCTTATTGCAATGCATCATTTTTTAAGTCGTATAAGCTTTTTTTAGGATTTATCTTGCTGTTACTCATGAATAAACCACGTGCATGTAACAACCCAAGCGATTTTTGTTACTTTATGGTCACCCTATAAAAATTACGACAAATATTTTTCTCAGATAGATTTGCCTGATGAATTTAAATCGGCAATAAAAAAAATCGGCACCAAGGGGTCACATGTGGTGAAAAAATTTGACCCTGAAGGGGTTAAATCTGACAGAGGGCTGCATCCCGTTTCTCTTGTTGCTCCAATGGTGTTATCATCACACGTGTCTGCCAAAAGAAACTCGTGCCGCTCGAAACTGTCTTGCAACCGCGCCTGAATTTAGCAACGAGGATACAAGCTTTGAGTCCGAAGATGACGGTACCTCAGCTTGAAGCTCTGACGGTGACTGTCTTTTATGTCAGCCCGGGACATCCGCAGCTGTTCAGCGGTTGGTTTCGTTTACGGCCTCAAGTGGTCTCCTCTGGTGAGCGGGCTTAGCTGCCGACCTTTGTGCACAATATTAGAACTACTCTGGTTATGTCTACGTGCCTGGTCATGCTCCCCTTTCATGAGATGCTGAAAGGGGGGGCTGTAGTTCACTTTGCTGACAGTGAGGCTGCAGACGAGTGTTGGTGTACCCTCCTCTTGTATGCCATTGCCATGGCGACATGTGGTGATGTGCACGATCATACGAGCTACCTGTTGAGTGGTGTTGCAAAGGGTGGTGAGAGCGTAGTAGTTATTATGATGGTTTGACTGCATCCACATGCTCAGGATGTGTCCCGAGAGGCCTCGCTAATATTTCTTGTTTGGCCAGCATAATGCGTAGCCATTGGCTGGGATCTTGCAGGTTGGGTTTGTTGCTCTTTGAATGCCAAATATAGAAGAGCTCTGACTTCTTTATGGAGCAGGCGAGCCCACAGTCACGTCACTGGTTCTCCACACTGCTGGCTGCTTGTTACAACTTGGTCTCTTTTTCTCCAAGTGAACCCTGTGTGGCCCATATCGGGATGTCATCCACATAGAGTGCATGGCAGACTCCCTCAAATTGTTGAAGTTTCTGCTTGAGGCCTATCATAGCTACAGCACGGGGGAGATGACAGACCCCTGCAGGTTTTCTTTGTGAGGACATTTACTGATGAAAATTGAGGGGCACTCAGCCCTATCATAGCAGTGTGATTGCTAAGGGACGTCTTGACGTATTTATAGGTTTTGTGGCTGCAGTTGAGGGCAGCGAGTCTGTCAAGGATAGCTCAGTGACTCATATTATCAAAAGCACGTTTAATATCTAGGGCTGAAAGGTTGCGAGCCCTTTGTTGGGGTACTGTCTATATTCATTATTAGCCCTACTCTAAAACTTTCTCGGTTTAGGCCTTCAATCAATTTTTGAAATTCCTTGCTGTCATTTCTGAAGAGCGCAATGTCATCAGCAAATCAGAGGTTGCTAAGATATTGCCCATTGACAATTCTGCTTATATGGTGATAGCTTCTATCAAAATTATTTTTCTTGCTTGGCCACATCCGGGCCAAGCAAGGAAAATGTAGTTTCATATTCTGCGCCGCGTGTGCCGTGTGTTAGCACCCAATATGGTGTTTTTGTTATTGCTGTGTGTCAAGTAACAAGTATGAGTAGTCACAGAGTTGGTAGCAGTAAATGTAAAGATCTTGCAAGTGATCGCGATCGTTCAGGAAGCAGATGTCGCCAGCGAGGCTGGTGTCTTGCTAGCCATCCTGATCGGTGAGAAAGACGCCGCTTGTTGGCGGATATCGGAGAGCTCAATCTTGTGATCCCAAGCTCCAAAGATGCTGTTTTAGACTTTGTAAAGAATAAAATAAATTTCCAGGCGAGAGCAATCATAACTAACAGGTGCATTTACGGCAAGTGACATTTCTTTTTTTTGTTTTTTCGATGAGGGCACTGCTGCAACAAGTTTCAAGCAGTCAGCCAATATTTTTTGGAGCTGCTCGCATTTGCCAGCCACACTGCTGCCAGCTCATTATGTGGATGTTTAGCGACAAAGCCGAATCATAAGACTTATGTTGAACACAGTGGCAACTGAAATTCCCAACCCCGGCGAGTAGCACTTGCTCGATTTGGTGTATGGTGTTGCAAAACAGAAAACGTGGCCACCATAAGCGGATGTGCTATAATTCAGGTTGTTGCTGGGCTTTCACTGTATTTAGACCGCAGCTGTAGTGCTTTTATTTTGTTAAGACAGCAGTTATATGGACATTCTAGGATTAATTCTGTTGTGGTCATCTTCGACCTAAAGTCCAAATCAATAACATTGCGCCACGCGTCGCATGTTTGTCTGCAAATGGAAGCACGCAAGAGCTGCTGATGAATGAAGCTTAAAGGGGTACTGACACGAAAATTTTCAGTTTTTTTTTTTGCGTCAAATGAAAGGCCAAGCCCTCAAAAGCCTAGATAATGTACTGCTAAGTGTGAGTGCACACTGAAAAAGTAATTACAGTACGTTTTGAAGAGCTAGTTTTGGTCCCTACTGTACCCTGACGTCACAACATGGGGTGAGCTTCTTGTCACGTGCTTGCTCAAGATATTGTGATGTTTCCACAGCCGCTCTGTACCGGGGCTCCATTGGTGATGCACAAGCGGCCATTTTGGAAGTTTTGGTACCTGATGTCATCACATCTAACCAGACTGCTGTGTGAAGCCACCAGAATCAGTACTGTAGCCTGACGGCAGGCGAGTATTGATGTCGTAGGTGTGCCATGGGAAAATTGACTTACTATCAAAATATAATATCTTATCAGTATTTGCTGAGCTTCACACTTGCTCAGAGCCATCCCTGTATACACGAGATTTCTATGGCAGAGTAAACTTGCCTTCGAAAAATGTTGTCAGTACCCCTTTAACTCTTTCCGTACCACGCCCACTGAGCATCGATAGCCCACTATCGATGGTTTGAATCGCCGCTTTCGAGGCCTTCTGCACTTTAGAAGCCTTTTTCTTTTATTCAAAATGAAAGAAAAGGAATGCCTACCCTCAACTATGTTTTCGCACGGTCACATGACCACATTTCACTCGCCTGTGACAACCAAGCGCACGGCCAATGAAATGAGCTGAAAACTCCTATGTAGCGGAAGCTCGCACACCATTATTGCCGGTTCAGTCCAATGTATTGATGACGCCATTGCCACAGTAACAAACAACGTGGTGCCTGACCCGCCACGGTGGTCTAGTGGTTATGGTGCTTGACTGCCGAGCTGCAGGTCGCGGGATCGAATCCCGGCTGCGGCAGCCGCATTTTCGATCGAGGCAGAAATGCTTGAGGCCTGTGTACTCATATTTAGGTGCACGTTAAAGAACACCAGATTGTCAACATTTTCGGAGCCCTCTACTACGGCGTCTCTCATAATGAAATCGTGGTTTTGGGTTGTTAAACCCCAACAATTATTATTATTAACTTGGTTTTGTTTACACAGTAAGGCATTAGAAGTGGGGTACCTTGACTTGTCAGAATTTGAGCGGGCGCTACTCTTTCTAAGCGAGGCTTTGTCCGCCATTCCTTACAAAAACGCTTCTTGTCAGTCCCTCCTCTCATTCTCATTTCGCAGCCTCTGTCGTGCCTTGTAGTTATAGGGATCTTTTTTTGTTGTGACGTCGTCTATTTTGGGTTCAATGAAAAAGCAGAGAAAAGACAAAAAGAAACCCAATAGTAATCTTAGTCTTGATGCCACACCACAATCACTTCTAACGTTACATTTATCCAATCATAGGACTGCACGCTTCTCCCCGCCCGCAATAGTTCTGGTGAGCGCCACTACGTGTTGATGCAGTCGGCAGCGATGTAGTGACTTTATTGCGTGAGTAAAATACTAAATCATTTGATGTCGGTGCTCAGACCTATGGCACAATTATGCCCAGCCACCAGTCTACGCAAATCAGAAATAAAAGGAGGCGAAAATGTTTGAGGTCTGTGTACCACATATATGCATTTAGGTGCACGTTAAAGAACCCCAGATGGTCGAAATTTCCGGAGCCCTCCACTACAGTGTCCCTCATAATCATATTGTGGTTTTGGGACATTAACCCCCAGATATTATTGTTATAATTAAATGAGAAATAAAAAATAGGTGTTTCGAAAGTGTTGGAGGGGCTTTTTAAGTCTTTACGTCTCCATTCTTCATTAACTAAACAGGACACATCAACACTTGGTTAGTGTTGGATTTTACACTGATTGATTTTAGAGCACTGTATTCATGTGGTTCATGGTCATTTTTTATCAACTCACTTTGCCGTTGCAACATGTATTCAAATGGAAATTCAAAAGAGTGTGAAGGGGTCCGCTCTATGCACGGCTGGTGCAGAAGCCTAGCTCCGGTCCCAACCGCAAATAGTCGTACCGTGCACGTGTCAACGTCCCCTTCCCGTAGCGCGAGTCATCGCAGCTACGACGGGTTCGGGCGAATAAGGCAACAGGCTAGAACAACAAACAACACTTTATTGCTGCACTAGCAATAACGCGTAAATGTCGCGTAGAGGGATAGTCCGCTCTAGTAGAAAACAAAGGGTAACGCTTACACCTTCGGTCGATGTTCGGCTCGTGGAACTTGGGGCGGTGAGGTGGTACCTGGCAGGTCAGCAGAGCAAGAGAGACCGTCTCTCTGCCTGGTTGGCAGTTTTGTTCACCTCCCGTGTCCCTCCCCACCGCGAGGGTTGTTTCCCTCGCAGGGCGAGTTCCCTTTCCCGCGAGCCGGGATGCGAGGAATGGCGCGAGGAGCGGCGGGAAAGAAGGGGTTGCCCGGAAAGGGGCGACGGTGCTCCTCTCCTAGTAGCTCCTTTGCTCCCACCGTCAGTTCGCGATCGCGCCAGCGTTAAGGAAAGGAAATGGGCGCGCGTGCTCTCCCACATCCTCCTCCCCTTAAGAAAGCCCTCGGACGACAGAGACTGCACCATGAGGTAATATTTTGTTATTCCTCATCGAGGAAGGCTAGGACGGATCGGTCTAGGTCCGTGCCCTCCTGCGGTTGGCCCTCTGCCGTGGGTGTCGCCGCTGCCTCCGAAGTAGCCACCACCGGCCTCGTTGCGGTCTTCGCTGCCGTGTCCACTTGCGTCATTTGCTTCCCCAGTCGTCGCCTCTGCTGTCACTGCTGCGGTAAGTCTGGCCTGCTCCTGCAGCCCCGTGGTCCGGACCGCGCCTTCTTGGGCCCCGCCTCGCTGGTCGTTGGTGGTGATTGAGAGGAGCGAGTCAACGAAGTGTTTCGTTCCAGGAAGCCTCTCCAGCATGGTTCGGGCTCCTCCGGTCTGGCGGTGCACGGGGTTTTCGGCGTACTGCGCCATGGCCTTAAGGGAGCATAGGCCATCGCGGTGTCCACACAACCCTGGCACGTCCCGGTGGCTGCGGCCCTGAGGCAGCTGGCTCTCCCAGTTGGGTTGGCATTGGTCTTCGGGCCTCTTGTGTGGAGGCTGGGCGGTGGGGCGATGGGGTAGCGTGGAAGTGGCGGTGGGATGTACCAGTCGACCTCCAGTCAGGCGTCCATTGCAATGTTTGCTGGTGGTGGTGGGGCTGCGACAACGACGGCGGAATGTGGGTGTGGGCTCGCCGTGAGAAGGCGGTCTCCTCTCCGAGCCGTCCCGGCGGCACCTATTTAACTTTTGCTTATCCAACATGCAGAGTTGTCTCCGCCTGTTTCGCAAGAAGTACCGCGGCTCAGGGCTCTTCACTCAGTTTCGAGCGTTCTCAGCCGCCGCCTGCGGCTCGGAGGGGGACTGATAGTCGTCCCCATGCTCCTCCCGTGACACATAGCGTTTCAAGTTGCATACGTGCACTGGTCCGCTGCTCGGTTTGCCTTTCATGTTCGCGAGCCGATAAACAAGCGAGGAAACCTTCTCTCGCACTCTGTACGGCCCGGACCATTTCGGTGCCAGTGAAGCTGCAAACTGTTTGCTAGCGTCGCTAAGAACATGATGGCATCGCAGCACCAGATCGCATCGGAACGTACACTTCGTAATGTACGTTCCGATGCGAGCGGTCGTACTGTGCCTTCTGTTGTGCCCTAGCAGTGCCGAGATTACTGCGTGCTTTACGTAAAACTTCCGCTAGCTTCTCGCGCAGCTGCGCTGCGTATTCAGCTCGTGCTGATGACGCCACTGGCACTCAACTGCGATCCGCGAGTACCGTCTCCATCGGATTCGGCAGTTCTCTCCCCAGGTTTAGAAAAGAAGGCGCATACCCAGTCGAGCGGTTCACAGTCGATCGCAATGCAAACCCAATCTCTGGAAGGTAGGTATCCCAGTCCTTGTGCCTTTCAGAGAACGCGACAAGCATGTGCTTGATGTTGCGATTGACTCGTTCCGTGGGGTTCGACTGAGCGTGGTAGGTGGTTGTTTTCTTGTGCTTAATGCCAAGCGTGGCGCACATGTCAACAAACACCTTCGCAGTAAAATAAGACGCGTTGTCTGTTATCAACTGCTCAGGGAAACCAAACCTGGTGAAAACCTCCATCAACTTATCCAAGATCACTCGAGCCGTCAGCTTTCTAAGGGGGGAAAGTTCTACCCACTTAGTGAAGTGATCCGTGACCGCCAGCAAGAATTTGTTTCTGCTAGGAGTTGTGGGGTATGGTCCCATTACGTCACATGCCGCGCTTTGCCAGGGAGTCTGTCTGTTGATCGACTGCATGAGGCCGGGCGGTCGTCCGCCTCGGGGCTTGACGCTTTGGCACACATGGCATGAACGGGCGTAACGAATCACATCCCGCTTCATGCCTGGCCAGGTAGCGAGGCGACACAAGTTAGCATAAGTCTTAGGGCCGCTCGCATGCCCAGCAATGCACGAGTCATGAAAGTAGCGAAGCAGTGCTCCTCTCAACTTGCGCGGTATCATGACCTTGAATGACTCACTTGTGTCATCGTCGGATGGGATGTACCTCAGCAGGACGCCATCAGAATCCAGCAGATAAGAATCCAGCGCGCTCACAGCATTACCAGCTGTTGCCGAGCGCTCCGCACCGACAGCAATACCAGCTGCCCCCATGTGCGCGGTGGCCTCGGCACCCGGCTCCCGGAGCCCGTCGAACACCTTTCGACAAAACGGATCTTTCTACTGAGCTTCTAACAGCTCCCTTCTGCTGAAAACAATCCCCGTGCTAACGACAGCCTCTACGTGGTTCACACTTTTGCCTTGAACTGACGTTTTTTCTACTGTTTCCGCTAGCGCTACTTCGAGTGTCTCGCTCTCAGTCCGTTCCGGGTCAGTCTCGTGACGGACTGGAGCACGCGATAGTGCGTCGGCCGCGGCATTGTTCTTGCCCTTGCGGTAGCGTACGGTGAAGTCGTAACGCTGCAGAAGCAATGCCCAACGAGCCAGGCGGCCATTTGGTTCGATCAAGCGCCTCAACCACGTGAGCGCCATGTGGTCCATCTCAATAACAAACGCCACTCCCTCGATGTAATAGTCAAACTTACGGAGAGCGAAAACTATCGCGAGACACTCTTTCTCTGTTACCGAGTAGTTCCTCTCCGCCGGCGTCAACGAACGGCTCGCGAACGCAATCGGTCGGAGGGCACCTCCATGCTCCTGAAGCAAAATTGCTCCTAACCAGAGGCGTAGCCAAGGGGGGGGGGGGTTGGGGGGGTTCAATCCCCCCCCCCCCAAAATTTTTCAGTTTTGCTTGCGTATATATACACGGACACATACAAATGCACGTACGAACATACATAAAGTATGGTTGAACCCCCCCCCCCCCCCCCCCCCCGAAAAAAATTTCTGGCTACGCCCCTGCTCCTAACCCCAGGTCGCTTGCGTCTGTTTGAATCACAAACTCCCTGTTCAAATCGGGTAGCTGCAGTTCAGCCGTGTTAGCCAGCAACTTAGTGAGGCGACGCAGTGTGGCCTCCTGCTCTTGACCCCAAGCCCAACGCTCGCCGTTCCGCAAGAGCTTTGTCAAAGGCGCCTGCACTGTCGCGCAGTCTGGAATGAATTGGCGATAGAAGTTCGCCATCCCCAGAAAGCGCCTCAGCTCGCCGATGTCTTTCGGCGACGGATAGCTGACTATCGCTTCAAGCTTACCCTTATTCGGCAAAATGCGACCCTCGTCAAGCGTGAATCCCAACAATGTTATTCGGGTCGCCGCTATCTGAGCTTTGTTCGGGTTCAGAGTGATGCCCGCAGACCTCAGCCTTTCTAGAACGTCTCTTAAGTGGCGCAAGTGCTCATCGAACGTTTTCGAGTAAACCACTATGTCGTCTAGATATGCGAGGGCGTGCTGCCACTTTGCATCTCCCAGAACTTGGTCCATTAGCCTCTGATAAGTAGCGGGAGCCCCCACCAAGCCAAAAGACGTTCTCCTGAATTGAAAAAGTCCCCTGTGGCATGTGAAAGCTGACTTCTCTCTGTCCCGCTCGTCCATTTCGACCTGAAAATATCCACGACCAGCATCGAGCGTCGTAAAGTACTTCGCCCCGCCTAGGTTGGATACTAACGATGAAATGGATGGAAGAGGGTATGCGTCCTTCTTCGTAACCTCATTCAGCCTGCGGTAGTCTACACAAAGGCGATATGTATCATCCTTCTTTGGAACTAGAACAACCGGGAAACCCCATGGGCTGTTTGACCTTTCGACCACGCCTGTGTCGATGAGTTCGTCCAAGGCGGCGTCAAGTGCTTTCCGCTTGGTCAAGCTAATCGGTCGGGGATTGCATGTCCAAGGTCGTGCGTCACCCGTGTCGATTGTGTGCTTGACCAGCGTAGTGCGGCCCGGGCGGTCAGTGAAAATCGCGTCGTACTCGTACAACAGCGACGACAGCTGCACCCTTTCCCTTTCTGGCATGCTGTGTGCTTCTGCCAAAAGCGGGTGCACTGACCTTCCCTGTACCGCGGCACATTGTTCTGGCGGGGTTACTCGCTTACTCCGCGCGCTTTCCTGCTCTCTCACTCGCGCTACTCCCTGCGATTGGCATGCCGTTGTCAATGCGGGTGCTTTCGAGAAAAGCTTTAGCGCGTCTCCGTTGCGCTCTCGGTAACCCCCTCTTGCAATGTCAATGACAATACCTGACTTGGCGAGAAAGTCTCGACCCAGGATTAGAGGCATTGACAAACCGGGAAGATGGACAAAGCGTTGTCGCCTCACGCGTCTGCGAGGAATGGCGCGAGGAGCGGCGGGAAAGAAGGGGTTGCCCGGAAAGGGGCGACGGTGCTCCTCTCCTAGTAGCTCCTTGGCTCCCACCGTCAGTTCGCGATCGCGCCAGCATTAAGGAAAGGAAATGGGCGCGTGTGCTCTCCCACAAGTGATATATCTTTTCTGCCTTCTGAAAGTAGGAAAGGTCTGGCATTGGTGCTTTATGTAAGCATAAATGCAGAACAGATATGTCATATTTGCCAGTGGGTTTCTTAAATATAGTTTTAAAAATTTTGTGTGCTATTGGAAAACTAAGTACATTATTTGTACCCAACAAACTTGGGTGTGTCCGCTAGAAATTTGAAGAATCAAGGTCTCAAAGCGTTTGCAGCATTGAAATAAGATAATCCATTTTATTATCCCTCTCTGAACTTGTCTCTTGATAAGCTATATTTATTAATCATTGAGTAGAGCCATAGGGTGTTCATTCATCATTAAAATTGCACCAGGTAGACAAATGAAGAAAGAGAAGACACGACAGGTTGAGCGCAAACTACCCACTGGTTTATTGTCTTGAAAAAAAAAAAACAAAAAAAACGTAACCATTATGCAGGCTTGCACCAAATGAGCATGCACATATGCTCAGAAAAAAAATTCGGAGGGAATGGTTGATTACAGCAGAGAGGGTAAAAGTGAAAACTGGTTTGTCTTTTTCACGACAATAAACCAGTTGGCAGGTTGTGCTCAATATGTGTGTTGTGTGTTTCTTAGTCTTTTTAAGATAAATTATTAATGATGTCATGTGTAGTGTGTTCATTGTTAATTTGTGGTGAGCTGTTGTGCCTGTAAGGAATATTGACGTTTTCTCTTTTCAGCCCTGTTGCATACCAAGATCCACACCACACCAATATGACACATATGTTCGTGCGGCTCTTCACGGATGCACTAAATGAGTACACATATGCAGCTATGCAGGCTGGCCTGAGCTACTCCCTTGACAACACCATATATGGCATCGTGGTAGGTGTATTAATCAGGCTGTCTTTGTGTCTGCCGTGTATGACTGCTTTGTGTGACATGCCATTCTGTGTTCCTTAAAATTGATATAGGGAAGAGTAGGCATGAAATGCAACACTTGCACAAACGAAGCATTAGTTTTCTTTTAAGCATCAAAGAACAAACCATGAAGGTCCGGGCAAATGCGGTCTCTAGCTGCTAACCTTGTACAGGACCGCATTACATATGCTAGTCACGGCCTAAACAAATTGCAAAAAATATTGCTTCTGAGTTCTTCTCACTGTTTGTTCACACTATCACCGAAGCTTCTAGTATGCTGAAATGTTATTTGCAATTTCCAGTAGGGATGTTCCAAAGGCAGGGTGCCATACGCTTGCTCTTTTAAAACCCAGCCTGGGCTTTTATAAACTCCAGCGGCTGCACCTAGCCGGAGCTAATGGCAGAGGCCACTGTTCCGCGGTGTGGATTGTAACCTCCTTAGAGAGGTGATGCTTCATGGTGTGCACCACACAGCATAGTGCCTAGTATTGTGGCTAGTATCATCTCCTACCAATCTGCTTTGCTGGTAGCCATTTCATGCTTACATCTACTCTCGATTGTGGGGGAGCTAGCCATTTTTCATATCTGCATCTGTATGCATAATTGGCTGTTAGAAAAAATACCTTGTGATATATTCGGAGCCATATTATAAATGTGACACATATTTCTGCCGTGGACTAAGCTGCTGAGGTTTACAAGAAAGCAAAACCCTCAAGTGTTTGCAGAACGCATACATACATGCACTGCAAGTGGCACACGTATGACAGATCGCATAGGAATGGTGAACCTGGTTCTGATGAACACAGCATTGAAACCTGTTGCATGCTGCAAAAGCAAAATAAAGTAGCCTTGCTTAGCATGGAAGATAGGTGGCAGCCTAAATTATGGCAACTTTATTTTCAGTGGCCTCAATGTTTTGTGACATCACGTGCTTATTATTTGCAGGGAATTGAGGCAGATGCAGCACAGCATTGAAAATTTCGGTCGCTGTTTTGCACTGCTTCAACATACGGCTTTATGACGAGCACCCACATGGTTATACAGGGTAGGCAGCAGTGCTGCACATAAGTGGAAGCAGCTCTGAAAAATTCGTAGGATAGTGAAATCTGTGACTGGTGGTAAAAGCAGTGCTGTACTCACCAAAAACACCTTTATTTGTGCTGACAGCATCTATTAGCTCCAAATGATTTCTTTGGGAATGTGCGCTTTCTTTAGCGAGTCCAGAATAGCCTCTTTCAACATCCAAATCATGAAGGGCAAGCTCTGCGGCATTGCTAAACAAACTGTGACTTTTTTGTTGCCGATAAAGATCATTTGCAAGATGCTACTCTCCTTGCCTGCATATGAGTGTTTCGTTAGTACTACTGCCTCGATGGCTACTTGTGCTTATCACTTGACATAGATAACGATAACACCAAGTCAGACATTTTCTGATACAGAGCATGTGTGAAACACTGAACTATGCTACTACCAAGCTGCATGATATGATGTGTAAGGCCCTTGATCTTGAACACAAGCTTGACCTTGAACACTCACTGCCCCGTGCACGTTTTCTTCAAATTTCTCTCTTGTGGGCTAACTGCCGTGTAAGGATCAACATGTGTGCTTGTTGCTTGTACTCTTTGAAGCGTTATCTTGGAATTTATTGCCTAGTGACACTGTTGTGATGATGGCAAGCTTCCGATAAAACAGCCAGACGAATATTTTTTCTGAGGGCGCTTCGATATACATGATCAGTAGCAGGGTGTCGGAACGGAACGAAAACCGGAAACGAAAAATGAAAAAAAAAACGATAATTTTGACCAGAACGAAAACGTAACCGAAACTTTAGCTATTATTTCGTTCCGGAGTGAAACCGAAATTTTTTCAATCGTTTTTCGGTTCAGGAGAAAACTTAGCAATCTGGAACAACTGAGCTCATGCAATGTGAGCATGTCTCAGGGTACAGTATTAGCGCGTACCTCACGCAGGAATGCCGAAGCAAAGATGCGTTGAAATTGTGTGAAAAACAAAAACAGTGGCAACCAGAGATGTTTATATTAACGCAAGTGGACTTTTGCGCGCCTGTCATACAGGCCAAAGTGGAGAGGGCATCGTCGGCGCAGAAGTTACAGCGAAAGCTGTTATGAGATCACAACAGCTGAATATGGCGCCATAGTTGTCCGCCACTGCCGGTGTCCGTGACCGCTATCGCATGAAATAAGAAAAAATTAAATGAGAAACAAATTTCTAGGATCGGATTAGATTTTAACCCGCGCCCTCTGCGTGGCAGTCGAGTCTTCCACCACAGTGAATGCTTTATACAGGCATCATGTCGGGCAAGGAATCGTGTTAACACATGTAATATAGCGTGGCAGAAGAGTAAAATAACACTCAGTCATGACACAATGCTAATAGCGCAATGAGTATCTGGTTTAATGCTTCCCACCAGTGTTGCGGAGTTGCCACTCCTGAATCGGAATGACTCCGGAATCATTCCACATTTGCGCGACCCTGGAATCGAATGGGAATGGAATGGGGACAACGTTTGGAGGAATGTAATGGGAATGGCATTAAGCGCACTTTGCAGGGAATGGAATGGGAATGAAGTTACGTGTTTTTCTGAAAATAGAGCGCGTTTTCGTCTACGTGCTGTTTTTCAAGCTTCAAACATTAGTAAGTCAGAGCCTCGAATTTAACAATAAAGCAGTATATTTAAACTGGTTTGCCGGATTAAAAGCACGGTACATTTATAAGCAACGCGCCTACTACAAACCGAGGCATAAGGTAGTGTACAAACAAATGCATTATCGCAGCAGATACTGAAGGGATTACTCCTGCGCGTTCGTTCCCATTGATACCCCCACACGAAAGTGCCGAATGCTCTATGCACAGCCTGATCTTTATCTCACGGGCAGTTTAGTACTTAGCACACCTAAATAACCTTTGCGACAAGGAAGACGTTGCATACCTGCGCACAGGCGAACACAGAAAGTTTTCCTCACCTCATCCATGCTTCCGAGGCGCGCTTGACAAACGTGAGTGCTGACGAGCAGTGCGGCCCAGTGTTCCGTATTCGATGCAAAGGCACAAGGTGCGTGAGCGGTTCACTGTTCCAACTAATACCAGCAGATGTAGAGGCTCTTGTTCCCCATTAAACAAATCTTAGTTTTCTCCATATTCACGACATCTCCAGGCGCGTGGCAAAACTGCTTAGTCTTCTTGAATACAACTTTTGTCGGCATAAAAATACGCTATGCAGTCATTTTAGCATACACACATTTAAGCTTAAACAATATTAAACCATCACAATTCGTTCAAACATGCTGACCATGCAAATTCTATAGGTAGCAGGAGGACTGCCCCTATGGGAATTAGTAGGGTGGTTGTACTGCACGAGATATGTCACCAAGCTACTATCCCCCGGCCTTAATAACGTGTTTTGCGTACTTTTGCAGTTCTTAATGCATCTGATAACATCAGCTTTATGGGGCGTTCAATCTTAACTCGATAAAGCTATCAGGGTGCCTTTCCTACGTTGAGGAATTACAAAAATGGAATTGAACTGCCTGGCCATTCCCGGAGTGGGAATGAGCTAAGTTTTGTCATTCCGAGGAATTGAAAGGAATGGAATTGCGTTAAGTTCTAATTCCCCGGCATTGGAATGAAATGGAGGCGCCCATTCCGCAACACTGCTTCTCACCCACTGCAAAGTGTTCAACCATAATTCTTCATCATCATCAGCCACAGCACAAAGTGCACATAATGCCTTACAGATGTGTAGCGGGTACGACGACTCTCGTAAGAATGACGAAAAATGACATAGTGGAAACTTCGCTACTTCAGAAAAATTACGATGATTTATGGCGTAGTGGGTACCTTTCATGTGTACTTGTATTAGTTGGTCTAAGAGACTCTACAATGGGCTCTACAAAGTCCGCTCTTCCAGCTTTCGCTGTGACTGTGCTGCGTCTTCCGCCCAGGCCTGGCGATCTTTTTATCAGAACAGCGGTCTCGCACATCAGAGTACACTCAATGACGTGCTGCTTCTGAGATCGTGCTCACCCCCTTGACACAAAGCATTGATCCCAATAAAAAAATTCGTATTTGCCTTTTGAGAAAATAAATACTATGACTGAAATTATACTGGTTTGTGCTAATTGATAGGAATTCGTGGTACAGTTACTTCCGCTCCTCTGAAGAACGTGTTTTACCCTTGTCCCACTTTCTTAAGAGGAGGGCAAGTAACTACAACACAAATGCAATGTTTTTTATGATTACCTTAACTTCAAATTTTCGCATTAAAAAAAAAACCGTTACGAACCGTTACGGAACATATTTTTTTTCGTTCCGGAACAGAAACGGAACGGAACTTTTTGTGTCGGAACGAAACTAATACCGAAACGAAAAACATTTCGTTCCGACACCCTGGTCAGTAGTGCTCTAAAAAATGGGCACTGAGCAGTGGCCGGCTTTCCATGGCCACCTGGACTGGTCGTGATGCTTCGACGTATGGAAGGCAGAAAACTTCAGTAGTGGGGAAAATAAAGACATTTGTTTGATATTTGTGACTTTTAAAAAGCCAGAAAGATGATACAGTTCAGACCACTTGAAACATAACCGCTTATAGTGCAGGACTGGCTACAACGCAGTCTTTTCAAACTCCATGTATATACCATCTATTGTGCAAAAAATAATTGCAGTGGCGTTTCACTCCATCCACGCACAGATGAATGGGTGCTACCATCGTGTACATTACCTACTGTACCATGCCTCTTTAGGTTAACCAGGATGGCTTTGCCGCCCTCGCTGTTTGGAGAGAGTGCATGGAGCATGGCGTCATTTTCCATGGGCACGTTCACCACCGACCACCAAATTTGCATAAACGGTATCCGAAAGGATATCAGCCGCTCCACAAACGAGTTGAGCTTTGGCAAGTGAAGTGGCTTGGGCCGGGTACATGTGCCCCATGGGAAGTTGAAAACCAAACAAGGCTCAGGGGAAGAAAAACCTTTGAACATGGAGTGTCGCTGGAGTTTTGATAAGTGGTCTTGTCTTGATCAAGGCAGCAACTGCCTACCTTGTGTACACTCACCCCAGCCACAAAAGTGGAGGCTATTGCGAAAGGCTAGGGTGTCAATAGGTGTGAGTAAGGGGGAAACGCATCAATAAGAGAAAGAAAGATGCCCTATATAGGAGCTTTGTTCTTCTTGAAAGTGGAGGGGGGGGGGGGGTTGAGGGGAAAAAAGGAAGGATCCCAAGTGAGCAGCAGCTAAACGAGAATTTCACGGTCAGGACGGTTAGAAAATGTGTAGATAAGTCTTCAGTCTCACTGGCTGTCATTGTATACCTACGATATTGGATAGATTCAAGAGCGCCCTTTGAAACATTTACACCTACTGGCTGGAGTGTATTAAACTTGTGAATAAGGTACAACTCTATATTTTCGGTCTCCTGGGAACTGGAAGTTTGATTAAAGTATGTAAAGTTCGAGCTCATCGAAGTTGTGACCTACCACATTAAAATGCTGTGCTGCTGCTTTTGGCAATTTCTTTGCTGTGTCTGCGCAATGCCCATCAATCTAACATTAATATGCTGTCCTGTTTCACCAATGTACCACTTGTGACAAAGTGAACATTTGAGCATGTAAGTAATGTTTGAACGAGTGCAGGTAAAAGTAGATTTTATATGATGGACATAATCACTTACAGTGCTTTTAACTATAACATCATCTTGAAGGTGTTGAAGCAGGTGTAGAAACTTTAAAGGAGTGTTAGTGCCTTTAAAGTTTCTCTTATGGTGATAAATGACCCTTGATGCTTCGGCAAACACATTCCCAAGGTGCTCATTGCTTGCTCATACTTACGGAGAATATTATTTGTTTGGGAGTGCATTTGATTATTGCATTATAAATGCTAGTGGCTGGTTGGGCTGTGCTTCAGGGTCTCTTCTAGCTAGTGCTGATTTGCTATCTACTTTACATGCTTCCTTGTAGGCCTTGTTCAGTGTCTTGCGGGTAATTTTATTCAACTAAGGTTGCCTTTAGATTGCTCAAGGGGTGAACGTAGTTATCGTCATCGCTACAGATCCTTATATACCTCGCCTGTCTGACAAATATGTCTTGCTTGCAGTGTTGCAGGTGATGACTACTGTAATCTAGGTATCTATATTGGTTTTCTGCGAAGCGTTGTCTTTAATTTCCCTGTTTCAGTAGACATTGTTATGTTGGCAAAGTTAATTTCACTGTAAGAATTGTGCATGGTAAACCTAATACTAGGGTGAAACTTGTTAAAATGGTCAATGAAAGTGTTTAGGGCACCTATGCCATGTTCCCATGTATGTCGTCTCTGTAGCAGAGATAGGTGCAAGGCTTTTTTCAAAAGCTTTGATTTTAATTGTACCATAAAAATGTTGGCGTACATTGGTGCGAAAGGGGTTCCTATAGTAGTGCAGAAAAACTGGTAGGTAGTAGGTTGAGTCAAATTCAAAAGTAATTAGGTGTAAGGACTAATTTTAGTGAGCATAGGTAAGCTTCAATATTGTGGTTTTGTTTGCTTTCTCTGAGTGATATCGATACTGACTCAATTCCTTCAGTGAGGGGTATACAGCTGAACCCATTTATAACAATCTCGAAAGTGCCGCGAAAATTGGTCGTTATATTAGTATTTTGTTGTATATGCACTCGCCCTTCAAAACATGCGCACATTAGTGACAAGTGTTTTTTTTTCCTGCAGTTATGATTCCAAAGCACTAACAACCCCTCCTGTAACAAATTAAGCCGTTTCGCTTTGAAGAAATGCCCGCTGCATGCTTACAAGTGAATTAAACTGCCTCTGCAATGAATAGAGTCTGCTGCTACCAGGAGAGTGCCCTTGAAGAAATTCTCCCAGATGTCTTCAAAATCTCCTCTCGCTGTAATGGCTTTTGTAGCTATGCATCAGCTGCGCCATGCTGATCACGCCGGGCCGGAGTAGTACAATGTTCGAAAGGTTGAATGTCATCACGATTCGTTATCAGCAGCTGTACAAACAAAAGGTCTGCGATCTCTCGATAGCAGCTCAGCAGCATTGCACAGCTTGCAGTGCCGCATTCACACCAACTTATGCTGTGTGAATATTGACAGCTGCGATAGCAATGCTTGAACGGCACTTGGTGCAAAGGAAAGGGGCATACAGTGAAATCTCGTTGATTCGTACCTGCTGTCAGTGTGGCATAATTAACTATGCACTAAATGGTAGCACGCAGTAAATGCCAAGTACACATGTGCATCTCCTGACATGTGCCGCCGCCACCAACAATTAAAGAAATTACAGCAATGCCACAACAAATATTGCCTGAAGTGCCCACTGAAGTGTCTTTTCTTTCTTTTTTCCAAAGTGCAGAAGAGATGCTAGCTCTTCTGCATGTCTGAGGACATACCTCGCCTTTGTTCGTAGGAGCTGGGAAGGCAGAAACGGCTTTCGTTTTTTCGGGATCCGGCAGAATTCCATCGCGGCTTACGACATGCCCGAGAAATTTGAGCTATTCGTATCTGAAGTGGCATTTTTCGGGCTTCAGTGATAAGACCAGCCATTCGAAGCGCATTAAGTACTGTACGAAGATGCTGACGGTGCTGCTCGAAGGTCTCCGAAAAAACTACGATGTCGTCTAAATAAACAAGACATGATTGCCACTTAAGACCGGATAAGACTGTGTCCATCATTCTTTGAAAAGTTGCAGGAGCAGAGCATAGCCCGAAAGGAAGCACCTTAAATTCAAAAAGCCCATCAGGGGTAATAAACGCAGTTTTTTCCTGGTCACGGTCATCGACTTCGATTTGCCAATAACCACTGCGCAGGTCCATGGATGAAAAGTATCTGGCGTTTCGAGGGAGGTCGAGCGAGTCGTCGATGCGAGGAAGCGGATAGACATCTTTCTTTGTAACGTTGTTCAATTTGCGGTAATCTACGCAGAAACGCAGTGTGCCGTCTTTCTTTTTAACTAGCACAACTGGTGACCCTCATAGGCTTGTAGACGGCTGGATGATGTCGTCTGCAAGCATTTGTTGAACTTGTTCGCGAATGGCGTCCTATTCTCGTCGGGAGACACGGTAGGCGTGCTGTCGGATGGGTCTTTTGGTGGGTTCGGTTAAGATTCTGTGCTTGGTAACGGATGTCTACTTGATTTTCAACGTAGTGGCGAAGCAGTCGCTGTATGAAAGCAAAAGAGAGCGAAGACTATCTTGCTGCGGAGTCGACAGCTTGGAGCTCACATCTAACTGGACTGTATACTGCTTGTCGTCGTGAGGACCGGAGGATAGTTCTGCAAATAATGGGCTGGTTCTGAAGTCGCTGATTTCCTCAAAGTAGGCGACAACGCTCTGCTTTATGAAGTGCTGGTACTCCTGACTGAAATTCGTCAGTAGAACCTTAGCGGACTCTTGCGTCAGTTCCATGAGGCCGCGGGCGACGCATACTTGACGAGACAGGAGGGCAGATACATCACCTTCTACAATTCCGAGGGCCATTCGGTCGCTGTCGCTCACCACAGTAACCAGCACACTGGAACGGGGCGGCACCGTCACGGAATCGTCGCATACACGCAGCGCGACAGTGCGGGATTCTGCTTTCGTGTGAGTTCGTGTCGCGTGAAAATGTCACCAGCAGCTCTCGAAGGTTTATGACAGCCCCATATTCTCTCAGAAAGTCCATTCCTAATATGACCTGCCTCGAGCATTCCTGTAGTACGACAAAAGTGCCGATGAAGGTTGAGTCACCAATATGCACTCTGGCAGTGTATCTACCAACCGGTGTCACCAGGTGACTACCCGCCGTACGCAGCTGGGGACCATTCCATGGTGTCGTCACCTTTCGAAGAGCAGCCACGAGTTCACCACTCATAACCGAGTAGTCGGCGCCGGTATCCACGAGAGCGGTTACTTGGCGATTGTCGATCATTACAGCAATATCAGCGGAAAGTCGTGCGTCGTTATCAGAAGATGGCGTAGCAGATAAATCGGCGTCGTTGTCGTTACTGGGTCGCGTCGGAGGATGTTTGTCAGGTCGGTCAACAGCGGCCCTACCCCCAGAGGTTGCTGTCCTCAGTTTTCCTGACGTGGGCGAGGACTTGGAGACCTTTGGCAAACATCAGAGAACGTGAAGTAACGACTGGGTGAGGTGAAGCGCCGAGGGGACGGTGAACGTGACTGGTGCCTTGGCGCAAGAGGGTATGACTGCTGAGCAGCCAGGTACTGCTCAATCTCGCGTGGGCGCTCACCATGGTTTGGTCGACGTGCGTTGGGGTGGAATCCCTGAAGGCCCATTCTGCGATAATGGCACTGTTGGTAGAGGTGGTCCGCTTCACCGCAGTGGTAACAAAGCAGTCTATTATCGGAGGTGCGCCACACATTGGACTTCCGGGTGACTTCGCGCGGTACTTCGAAGTCATAGGCAGTTGCAGTCGCAGCAGGGAATTGTCGTGGTAGTACAGGAAGAGCGGAGGGTGAGCGACGTCCCACAGATGGTTGAGGAGTCCGTAGCGTTTCGGCATAAGTCAGAGCTGGGGCTCCCGCGCGCGTTGTCACTAATGGCTGGGTCACGTTCCTGATCTCGTCACGAATCATGTCCCCAAGAACATTCGCGGTCGTCTGAGGAGTAGGGTGGCGAACTTTCTCAAGCTCCTCGCGGACAATGCTCCGCACAAGCTCCCGGAGTGCTGCCACGTCGTGTCCACCCGTGAACGATGACATGGCGGTGACAGTACTTTGGCGCTCGTACTGAAGAAAGCGTTGCTGAAGCGCCCGTTCCATTGCCATCGCTTCGGTGATGAACTCAGCGACGGTAGATGGGGGCTTGCGCTTGAATCCAGCAAAAAGTTGCTCCTTCACCCCGCGCATTAGAAGACTGACTTTCTTTGCCTCAGCCATTTCTGGGTCAGCACGTTTGAACAAGCGCGACATGTCCTCAACAAACATAGCCACGCTTTCGTTGGGCTTCTGAATTCGGCTCTCCAGGGCCTGCTTGGCTTTCTCTTTTCTTTCTGGATTCCTGAATGCCTCACGCAGCTGTCGTTCGAATTCTTGCCAGGTGTTCAAAGAACTCTCATGATTCTCATACCAAGTACGAGCGTAGTCTTCGAGGGCGAAGTAGACATAGCGCAGTTTTCTTCTTTCGTCCCACTCGTTGGCTGCTGCGACTCGGTCGAAGTGGTCTTGCCAATCGTCCACGTCCTCGAACACATCGCCATGAAAGGACTTTGGGATACGTGCTGGATAGACCACACTCGGGAGCGCTTTTACAATCCCGACCAACTCCAGCTGGCGACTGCAGCGTCGCGGCGCTGTCACGGCGTGAACTATTACGAGCGCGCGAAGCTAGGTGCTTTTTCTGACGACCGCGCGCGGCCTAGGCACCAAAATGCGCGAACGTCCCTAGCCGTTTTAGTCCCTAAAGTGCCTCACCTGGTCACGTGACTTTTGCGTTGACGTCACTATTGGCCTCTAGGAGTTACGGAGTCGCCCTCTATCGGACACTCCTCGATTGCGTGCTAGGCAGGATACCGCCAGCGCGCTCCCCATAGGTTTTGCTGTCGGCGCTCTACAAAAACACCTCGCGGAAGCCCTCCAGGGCATTTCTGTAAGTACTTTCGAAATGAACTGTGTTCTTTACTGTCAAAATAATCATTTTGGACGAACTGAAAGCACAAGATAGTCTACAGTCGCTGTCACTTTGCAGAAAACCGAGCACCCGCTTCACGCTGTCACCGTGTTGGAGACCCCTGAATCGGCTTCTTGCGTGAAAGGTAGTTACTCGCTGAGTGCAAACTATGTGAAATATCTCGTTGGAGTAGACTGCCTGTATAACCAAACGGAGGATAACAGAAAGAAGCCTCAAGCCAGCGATCGCACGGGTTCGCGACGACTGGCGGTGCCTCTGCATGTATGTTCGTACTGATGGTTTCGCTTTTGCTACGAGCGCGTTTTGGCACCACGCTGTGAACGTTAGGCCGCAAAATATGAGAATTTATGTAGCTTATGAAGCAATGCATGCCTCATCAAATGGGAAGGTTGCCTGTCGGCGTCCCGCGTCGGCGCCGTCAACACGAGTGATGCAAAAAATAATCGTCACGTGATGGTGTCACCATATGACGTCATCGTGATGTCACAGATCGCTAAAATATGTAGCGTCATTATGATGTCACATGATGACGTATTCACACATCATGGTTGCTTTGCATTGCCTCCGTGATCGGTCACGGAGGCCGTGCAAAACCGCGTTAGGTGCAGAACACTTTTGGAGGGGGTCGCGGGAGAATCAGTACATCGACTGACAATAAGAAGATGGCTTTCGCCTTCTATTCATCTTTAACGAATGCATAAGGGACCCTGTGTGTTTTTTAATTCAACGTATCTAAACAACGACTTGCGCATCTGCAGCCGGTTTTGTGGACGCTGAGCATGGGGCCGACGATAAAGAGGTCGCATTGGAGGGTTCTGAGATGGCATCACACGTGGTAAAAGGTAGCGCTTTTACCATCCTGTGGCAGATAAGCATCATTTGCCGGCGGGAAGCGCGCGCGAGCCATTGTCTCAGTGCGCGCTGTCTGCTACTCACCGAACGTCGCAGGCCCGACGCAGTAACAAAAGTCTTCGTCGCGGAAGTGCTTGTTGCACACAAGACTCGTAGCGGATGGCTACTTGCCGGTTCTTAGCTTTACAACCCATGCTTCACGCTGTTTCTTGTCCCGCGGTTACCAGTGCAGGCTGACACTGGGCTCCTTTGCGTAAGCGCGGCACTGCGGCACCGAGCGGTAGAGCCCCATGTTCGTCGTCTTCGGAGGCAGCCACTCTATAACAGTGGTTTCAGTTAAGTAGAAAATGAGAGAAAACTTTCGAATTTGAACAGACCGCAGCGCATGTGGGACTTGAAACTCGTTTTCAAAGCGTGCGGCAGTGCCCCACAAGCAGCCGACGCGGCCGCTGAGACCACGTGATCCTGCCAAGCACGTCACGCCGATGGTGGCGCCGGTGTTTCCAGTGGTGGGCCTCGAGGCCAATACACGTCACGGCAGCTTTTTTTCTGTTTGTTTTTTCATCTGAAGCCCGTTTGAAGGCGACACAAGTCAGGGCGAAAACCGAAAGCACGCGGTAGGTGTTGTCCCGTGTTGTGTGGAAGAGGAATCCTCGGATATCAACATTCCTTTCTCCGTGGAACATACGTACGTCGGAAAAAAGCTCGGTCGCTGTCGGGCCCGTCATCATTCGATGTTGTTGCGTGTGAGGAGGTGTTTGCCATTTGTTACGCATCCATCTGCCATGCACACGAGCATGCGGTCATTTCGATGGCAAAGCCGGTATGAACGCGATGTGTGCTTCTTTTGTGAACTCTCATTGCTATGAGATAACCAGCCGGTGTCGTTATGCCCTGTATCGAGGCTTCTTTTCGCAACGTGTAAACGACTGCAAACGGCAAGCGACTGCGTCGGCAGCTTCCAGTTGTTTACGGACGAGTACGTACTGTACATACATGCCAATTATGTAAGTAAATTTTGTTAGAGTGTTCTGCGGCAAACACGATCCGCAATCGCCCTTGCCGTTCAGCAGGCTGTAGTGTGGCAACAGGCTGTAGCCGCAGACGGGTTATTGCGTCGCTGCTTCCAATCATTTGTGCTTGGTCGGTTAATTTCGCCTGGAAAGTCAGTGCGAATGCATTGTGCGCTGTTTTGTTGAACTCCCATCATTAAAAGCAAACTGGTCTGTGCCTTGGTCACCGTGTAGATTCTTGTTTTCATCGTTTTCTCTTTTCCATTTAAAGGGACACTAAAGGGAAATATTAAGTCGACGTTGATTGTTGAAATAGCGGTCCAGAAACCTCGTAGTGCTACTTTTACGCCAAGGAAGTGCTTATTTTGAAATAAAATCACGTTTTTAATGGTCCGCATCGCGTTAGCGCGCTTCAAATCTCCCGCCTGAAAATACGACTTTCATACGTCACTGCTGCCGTGCCCAACGTTGCCCGCTTTTACTGCGCGGCCGCCGACACTAGTAGCAGCAGAGCGGAAGTACAGTGGCTAGAATAGGGAAGTGTGAAGACCGCGCCGCCTGCACTGACGCTCTCCACCGATGCCTCGACCGGCGCTGTCTAGGTGGCGCTGGTTGTAGCTTACACGTCGCTCGCTCGGCTCGCTGCAGCGAAGCTGCCATGTCAAGGCTGATTTGTGGCTCATATGGTTTTGTTTGCGGCGTAAATTTTTATTAGTGTCTCTACTATAATGCAGGGCGTAAGTGCCTCATAAAGAAATGAAATTTGCGGCAGATATTATCAAACATTATCACCGTATGGTATGACCGTACGCACAGTATCATAAGTGAAGCTTTACATCGTTCGCAAACATCGCGGCCAGCTAAGCTTGCCACTGCTTGCGATCGTTCCTTGATGCTGAGAAATGTAACTGATTAACATTTTGGGGGGATTGCCATTTCACAAGGTTATAAGCAACCTCAAGAAGCTCGAAAAAAAAATTCTACTATGACAATCATATCAATTTTCTTCATGTTGTTATACAGTATACCTAACGTTTTGCATGAGATAATTTTCAAGAACTTAAGTATTCTTGCGTATTCACAGTGGAAATATTTTTCAATTAACAACTGCACAGAAAATCGGAGAGCATTTCACTCTTCTTACACATTTTATTTAAAGTTGGGGGAATCAAAGTAGGGAAGAAAGCTAGTACATTACAGGGTGATGCACATAACATCGCCCTTCGAAACTTGAAGTGCTTTGATCTTTCTCTTGCAGAACTTCTCTGTTTACTTAGAGATTTCGTGAAGGAGTGAAGCCGTGTGAGAACAAAAAACATGATTATGTTGCTCGTCAGGTCTTGCTTGTGTGCGTCGCACACTATACGGATGGTACGGTCTGCATTGAGTTAAGAAGTTCAACTATGGTGTCCCTTTCAGGGGCATAGCCAAGGGGGGGGGGGGGGGTGTTCAAACCCCTCCTCGAAATTTTTCAGTTTTTCTTGCGTATATAGGCACGCACACATACAAACGCACGCACGAACATACATAAAGTATGGTTGAACCCCGCCCCCACCCCCCCCCCCCCCGAAAAAAATTTTTGGCTACGCCCCTGGTCCCTTTAGAGCTTATTATAATTGAACCACGATGTGAATGTGTCCTCCAGTGCCTCCACAAATGAAAATAGTTCAGGTGACAGGTACAAGAGCCCTCCAACATCGCAGAATGCTGTGAATGACGCAAGATCCTTATCTGCGTTCTCGAGGGATTTGAGCACCTGCTCAAAACAGTCCTGGCATTTCGTTGCCATAAGTTTCCTCCGTGCCACATAGCCTGCCTTCCGTCACTGACTTGCACAGGATACACAGGGTCAGAAAGGAGAGTCGATGCCTGTAGTACACTTGAATCTTCGTCCAGGTTTCCAGTGTCCAGTAAATTGTCAACATGGATGGCCACTTCATCAGTTCCAACTATTGACGTAAGTGTGTCACCTGCACAGTTGCCCGTGTCTGGTGCTTTTACCAAACTGCAAAAGCTAAGGGAATTCACGGCAGTAAGGAACTGGGTCGATGTGGGATGATCATTGCACCCGGATAACTGACGAATCATCCCGAATAGCTTTTCGATTGGATCTCGGGGATTGGAACGGCAGCATTCCTTTCCAAAGGCTCGTCTGCTCTTGGTATATTACGCTGCCACTGCTGGAACAAATGGTCGTCTTCGGGACTCCAAACAATGAAAGCTTCTGCTTGCACGATTTGTACCCAGTTGAGCATCTGGGCAAAAAACAGTGGTTCTGACGTCTGCTCATGGCACACACTCCGCAAAAGACATAACGTAAACACGACAAGGCTGTCCGACCAGCAAATGTAGCACGAAAGAACAGCGTAAACAGGCAAAAGAATCACGTCTAACCGGCGAGTTCTAGCATTGAAGAACGTGCGCAGCCTGAGAGCCTGACGTGTATACGACAGCGCGTGCCACCTAGCGGAAACATCGCAAGGCGGCGTCACTACCTCCCATTGCAGCCGCTTGGCGGTGATCACACTTCTAGTATTCTAGCCACTGTAGCGGAAGTAGCGGGACCCACAGTAGCAACAACGGCCATCGAAGCCATCGAAGCTTGCCGCAGTACCGCAGCGAGCACACACGCAGAGGTTTTGACTGTTCAGCACACTGGCGCAATGGCATGACACTAAGCCACTTCGAGCGTAAGGGTTCATTCCGCGGCACCCAGTGAAAAGACACACCGGTTCCATTGCTGCAGCACTGGCGTTGTGCACCATTCGGGCATACGGCAATATCACACGCATGCGGCATTTTGTCGAACTTTCGGTCAGAGCGACTTTCACGAGTGCGCAAAACACACGCGGCAGTACGTGATCCCTAAACTACCACTGAGACGCGACCGCGTGAGCGAAGCAGGGCGCCGGGCGAGGCGCAGTTCGGCGAAAACGGAACCTTTGAACCACGCGCGCCGTTCCCCATATGGCAACGCCACGGAGGTTCTTTTTTCCATGAATCAGGCGGAAACGATCAAACAGCATTTTATTACATCTTTTGATGCTCGGAAGGTTCTTTTTTTACTGCTGCTAGTTTGATTACTAGTGATTTATTGTAGGCCGACTTCCATACGTCATCGGGATCACTTTGAAAATGTCCCACCCGTGGCGCTCATCATGTGATACATTTAGCTTAATTTCTCGGTAAATAGGGCACTGCTGTTGATAATATTGCCGTTTTAGAAGTTGTCATACATTGGGCTTTCACTCTGACATAAATTGTTATTTGCCTTTAGTGTCCCTTTAACAGCAAGAACGCGCGCAATGTTCGAATCGCCAAGACAGAACGAGACATCAATACTTCCTTTTGGGCAGGTTGGTTCATTGTTGACGAGTAACCGCGCAAACACACCCACTAGGGCAGTGGTTCTGAACTGGATGTCCACGGACCCCAACGGGTCTGCGGCACTCATGAAAAAAAACTTTTTGGGGGGTGACTATTCCCTGCGACAGCGGCCCCTTTTCATTTGTGGTATGCTTCGCCGCGTAAAACTTGTGCACTGCGGCAAAGCTAACCTATAATTCCACTTCTCTATCAGATGGCTTCAAAGCTTCTGTGGCAGTTGTCTTCGGCATATGTGCGCGAGCACACTTTCTCTAGCTTTCAATATTTGAAAAACAAACATTGTTAAAAAAGAGGTTGAAGATGGCTGCAGACAGCACAGCTTGTTAACAAGCTGTTGACATCGAATCGGCGTGGCACATTACTCTGACCATGCTTTGCCAAGGAGAAATAAAAGCCACCTGTTTCAGCTGCATGTTGTGTTAATTTATTACTCTGACTCTTTGTCTCTCACTGCAAGGGGTTCCCAGATCATCCATGGCTGAGAGCCACTGCACTAGAGACGACACGGACACACTAGCGCTGACCTACAACTGGATTGAAGGGGCCCTGGAACGCCTTTTCATCTGCAAACTGCAGCGCTGTAGTGCGTGTAATGCTGAATACCGAGGTGAATGCAAAAAGAATGATCGAAATCAGTGCATTCCATGGTTCGAGAAGAAGCAATGAAAACTACACGCTTAATTTGTGTCGCAGGGCCCCTTTGATGGCAGAATGACACACCTTATATATGCCAGAGTGAAGCATGGGCAAAAAAAAGGGGGATGCAGAACAAGGTTTAACACACAAAAACATTATTTTTATTTTCCTTTGAGATCCAAGATGTAACAGCCGCATCCAGAAGATGAAACTCAGCATTAAAGAGGGCAAGAGATGGTGCTAGTGCACTTATCAAATGTCTTAATATGATAGGCTTCTAAACTGATACGTGCAGTGCTGCCTTCACTCCTATCGCAAACCGTCGTCCCTTTAAACCGGGCCACACATTTTGCTGACATGAGCAACTAAATGTGCGTACTTGTAATCTACCTTTTGCAATTTTTATGCGTGTTCCCCCAAATGGTGATTGACAAAGCGCCCAGTTCCGCCAACGTAGAACATCCTACATGACATGGGAATGCAATATGCCACTCCTGTGGAACACTTGACCAACAGCGTTTTGTGGTTCCTCCAGCATCCACATTTACTGGTGTTGCAAATGCATGGCCACAGCTTTCCCACCTTATTGGGAGTAGACAAACAAATTGTGGCACCGTGCCTACTTCCCATCTTCTTAAGATAGTGGGAAACTATATGAACGTATTGTACAACCTCTGGCCTAAGTGTCTTCTGGTGATCCTTCGCAGTTGCGCATCCTGTTCCACGTTTCAATTTTTAGCGGAGGGTTTCAGGAAGAGCAGTCAAGACTGAGTTGGGGAACCCTGCAGCCGAAAGACTGCATATGTGGTTCTCAAAATTGGGCACCATTTGATGTGGGCACGATTTTTTTAGAGCAGATTCCAGGCACATCAAAGCTGTAGCTCTCTTATTTGTCTTAAAATGTGCTGAATCAAAGGGAAGCAATCCTTTCTTAGCCCTCGAGTAGTAGCCCCAGCAAGCATGTCCTTTGCAGAATATCTTAAGGTCTAAAAACCGTAAAACTGAATGTTCTCGAAGTTCATGGGTAAAATGCAACCCAAGTACTTGTGAGCTAAAAACAGATGAAACTTCACATACTGTACAGGGGTAGGTGAAGTTGGTAGTTGCTGCACGAGTACAGAGCACCAACTCATCTGAGAGAGTTGCTATGCAGTTGGCACCCACTATGTAATTGCATGTACAGTTTCCATGTAGCACCACTCTGTATGACAGGTGTTGTAAAGAAACAATTGTGTTGAATGAGCGATAGATAAATAAGATTTGTTTGATTTTTTTTTTATCTAAATGCAGTGTGCCTCAAATTTTAAACCATGTGTTAGTATAGTGATTCTAACAGAATGTTGTCCATTGTCACAGGGATCTCTTGGTGGCAGATAAAGTTATACAAACATAATAGCAGTCCTATATGCACTCTTGCTTCATGAATTACTTTGGTAAATAAATATGCTTTCTGTGTATACCTGTATGTACTTCCAGGAGCTGCTGCACTGTGTGCCATTTATTCAAGCCTGTGTTCAGTACTAGCTAGCATTGAGAAGTGAATGTTTGCGCACACTTGGACACCATTGTGTGTTTCAATGGTTACATGTCTATGCATAGAGTCAGTGTTCCTACAACTAGTATATCAATAAATGGACAAGCTCAGTTGCCCGCAAAGTAAGTGCATTGCAGACCATTTTGCCACATGCCTTGTGGAAAGTTATCAAGTCTCACAGAACGAATTATTACCGCACCAGAACGTAGCATTCATTGAAATTTGGCACCTCACCCACTACATACAAATTTACCCTGTCACTTGAGCATGAGTCATGCAGTTGCGATATAAAAGTGCATCAACAATACGCCCGCATACAGCACCAGGCAGTGCCACAATACAAAACTGTTGTGGCTTAGCTTATTTAATGGTTAGGGAAAAAGGGGGAGTCCAGTGAAATATGACAATTAAGCCACCTAGGAAATGATTTTCTCAGTCTGAAAGCAAATTCAATGCAGTATAGCTGGCATACAGAAGTACACATCTCAGAATATGGCTACTTGATAAAGAAAATGCAGTCAGTCTGAATAATGGCTGTTGCAAACAAACATATTTGATACAGGAAGTGACATTAGATGAAATATGGTGCACTATGGCATTCCCAAAAGCTTTTCCTGTGTATTATATTACATGGCCACCTGACATGCACTTTCCTGTGCGTCTGCGAGAGGAGTGCTGAAAAAGCAGCTAATCTCTCATTCAATAGCCCTGTAAGGCCCTGGAGAAAAATGTGCAAATGTGACCATTGGCATTGTATCCCATTATCAAGTAAGAAATGCAAAAATGTTGGACTGGTCAATCCTAATGCGGGTCATTCTGTCTTCAGCAACAGTTCACAAACATTGCATTTGGGAGCATGGCCTATTAATGCTTCAGAATCTAGCACAGGACGTAACACAAAGGCAGACTAAAATAACACGATTGCCACAGTCTTGCTCAGTGTTTGTATTGCATCCTGCACTAGATGCTGCAATGGCACCTCCTCATTCAGACCTCCACAGTGGTTAAACCAACATGCTCCACAGTGGTTAAACCAACAGAATGCCCAGACACACAAAAATGGATAGATATGGTTAGTCTGGGTGTATGTGTAACGAAGTAGAACATCGATGCTAAATATTGTAAATATTGCACTTAGATGAGTTATAACCACTACGGAAGGCTCCAGCACACGGTAAAAGAGAACACCAGCGCATTTCAATAAAATTATCTATTTGTAAATAACTTTCTTTGAAGCACCGTAAACGAAGTACTAGTACTGCGCCACAATAATTTAGGGCTTTTAGGCAAGCATTAATGTTGCTGGTCAAAGTTGCAATATTCCAGAGCAAGAAGATAGAAGTGCCAAGGCCGCACAACTGCCTCGGTCCTGTTACTAATGCAACCTTTGAGAAAAAAAAAAACTGCAGTTGTTAACTGCGACAACGCAAGAAGCCTTAGCTGAGATTTCACACCCGACAAGATGTACTGTCAGAGTATGCAAACAAGATGTGCTGTAGAAGTACGGTGCGCACATGCAACCATGAGCGCAGGATATCCTCACATTTTGCTCTTTCATGAACGGCGCAAGCTTCCACACCTAGTGCAAAGCTCATCGGCGTACACACACAACACTGCTGTACCCAAGCGCTCCTCACGCCGCCAGTGATTCAAAAAGTGCTCGTGTGACACCTGTCCCTGCTGCACGGTCCAAAGTAATCTGTAACAAATACCGCCACTCAAATTGCAACCATACTGCAATCAGTCCTGATCGCACTTAAAAGCAACCACACAGCAGCAAGTACCCGTCGTCAGCGCGCATTCAACACTACCACTTGCACGAAACAGCCAACACTCATGTATCATCATATTCGCAGGAGGCGCCAATATTACAAAAATACAAACTGGTGCACAACACACACAGCGCAACCATGGCGTTTACAATCGCTCCCCGCTCCAGCCACTGCTAGGGACTAAAATGGCTAGGGACGTTCGCGCATTTTAGTGCCTAGGCCACGCGTGGTCGTCAAAAAAGCCCCTAGCTCTGCGCTGCTCATAATAGTTCGTGCCGTGACGCGCCGCGGCGTTGCAGTCGTCGGCTGGAGTTGGTCGGGATTGTAAAAGCGCCACTCGGGATGGCAGTCAGGCGGTCTACGTTGCTCTCTTGCGTCTGACTTGCCGTTTTGGTGGACATTCTTGTTGAGCTCAATGGGCCGAACTCGGGAGGTAGTCCTAGCAAGCGACGGCTGTGCCGAAGTGGCCGGTTGTCCGCGGGATCGTGGAAATGGTGGTAGGAACTCGTCTTGAGGTTGAAACAGCGCAAAAGGGTCGTACCCCGCACCTCCACCAGTTTGTCACGGTAATAAAAACGAAAGTCAATAACAGCCCGGCTTTCAGCACGTCAGTTACAATCGAGCTGAACGTCGTTGTCCTCTTCTACTAGCCGCCAAAAACTCCGCCACGCACAAATAGCAAAACTGCCTCGCACAACAGACACTGTATGCACGTGTCAATATGTATGTCCACATTCTTTGGCGCTGTGCAGTTATTTTATCATGTCTTGCTTACAATCTCGCCCAAGCTTCTGTGCTCTTAAGCCGAGAATAGTATAGGGCTCGAGGACATACCGTGGCGCCGCCATGCGGAGGCATCCCTGTGACGTGCAAGGTTGGATTGCTCCGCCAGCCCTCTCCCGCTCAGCCCGCAGCCGCTTTCGCGTCTGCTTTGTTATTATTGCTGCACTTCACTTTGACGAAGACAGTAAAATACTGCGGCGGCTTTGTCACTGACCATACGAAGTGCTAAATAGCTGCTCTGAAAAAATATTACGCTCCTCATAATGCCTTAGACAATGCCCCGACTACCGACGTCATCTGCTATGGCCGCCTACATGGAAGCCACGGGGGCCGAGCGCGCTGCTTTTGTAGAAGGTTACGAACCATCTTGTGTCGAATTGAAGCATCAAATGGGCTTTAGCGCGTGCTTGCGTCTAATACACATATTTTTGCTCCAAGAAATGCGTGCAACCATGCAACTTCATTCATTGTATGTTAGCATCTAGAAACGGGCCACAGTTGACATGACAAGCCTGTGCACATTTACATTACTGTTTAGTACACTTATCTCTATGAATCACAGCGCAAGCGGATTCTCCGTTTTGTGGAAAGCAACCAAGCATGCTTAGAGCTGCGTGCAGCCGCAACCTTTCTGATATGATTGGAGGCAAACGCAAGAGGGCCATACACACGCACGTGCCTCATTCGGAGTTGTCGATAGATAACATTTCACATGAGCACAAGTTTCTCTGTGGCAAGATCTTAATAGTACTTACCTGTTTCTCCTTATGCCACTCGATACTCGAGATGAAGAGCAGCAGTTTCCTGAACTCCACGGAATTGAGGTGGAGTAGAGGAGAGTTTGTCAAAACAGGTGCTAATCCCACTCTCTCAAGTTCGTTCATCAGCCAATGCATGGAGGTAGATAGTGTCTTGTGATTGCCACGCCGGCGAGACTTGCAGTGTAGTTGGGACACTTCTTTAGGTGGACCACTTTCAGGGTGGATTCACTAGCCCTGATCAGTGCACACTCTTCCAAAAGAAGGTTTGACAACAAGAACCTTCTTGGGGCGTGCAGCTCACTTATTGCAAGTATCAGTGGAATATGGGAAATAAAAAGTCAAACTGGCTACAGTGGTGATGGCACAAAAATTCCACTAGCTGCAGAACTGATCAGGAGTGTCAAGCAGTCCAGGACAATGTATGCAGAGAGGCTCAGTGCTGAAATAAGTGCCACAAATAGGAAAGTCTCAGATGTGTCGATGTGGACAGACGGGAAGGTCATCAAGCCGAGTTTGTACAAATTGGCAGCGTGTACATATTCCCATATCTCATATACGGGTCATTCCTGAAGGAGATTTGGAACCAGGATTCCAACAACATGTCGACACTGATCTTCAAAATGACTCCAATCTGGACGTTCGTTCTGAAATACTGAGATGTTGTTTCATGGATACGTATCAACACATGGTGTCCGCAGGGGGTGCCTCACAAAAACAATGCGTTAGACCAGTCATGCCTGTGTACCTCACGCTCATACTTAATAAGAAGATTACGAAATGTCAGATGAAGACAGTCATGTGTGGGCCGAGGGCCGCAAGCGAGAGGTTTGCGGGCTGCGTGTGTGAGACCCCTGCTTTAGCTTATGCTAGGGAGAGCATAGGCAAAAGCCTTTTCTTTCACAAGATACTCTGTAAATTACTTTGACATTCTTACTTGATTATACATTGTTCCTCCCCACCTGAAGCTTTCTGCAGCTCGTGGAGTTTGCCCACTTTTGACCAAGTGAAAATGTTATGTGATGTTGTCATTGATGACATCACAAAATCTGGCAATCTGTGATATTATTGGTGATGTCACCGATGACGTCATGTGGCATAATCTTGGTACCGTTTGCGTTACCAATGCCTGATGCCGGATTTTTTGCCTCATGAGACATATAAAGCTTTCGTCTTAATAAATCTGGACTTGTGCCGATATTCTGCAATGTTTCATTGTTGATGCTTTTCCACATATCATAGTGGTGGTATTCAGTGGTAACTAGTTCAAATCAACTTCATTAACCTGCAGTCTATTGCTCAATATTTTTAGGGCAGCAACCACAGGGTGTTGTCTTTGGGGGCTAATCAAGATGTGGATTTGGCAAAGTGTGCAAAAAGCTCTTTCAAGGGACCGAGTGCTTCTGTATTTATTTCCAATATACATTTTTTCCTGCCAAATCTAAAGTTTAATTTTCTTTGGCACTCTGATAGCAAAACTGCTAGCCGGCCTAGTTGGAACGAATTCATTGTAGTACTTACGCGAAAACAAACGGGGACGAAGAAAGGAGACACACGGACAAGCGCAATCTAACAACTGATTTATTTTTGAAAAAAGCGTTTGCTTTAAAAGCCCAACGTGATCTGCGCGCTTCCGCCAGAGAGCAGACACCATCCGCGCATACAACAATCAATAGACCACAATTCCCGAGATCATCGCGTCCACACACACAGACGAAGCACCTACATCGACAAAATGAAAAGGGAACGTCATTAAAGATACGCGGACAGCAGCGAAATCTCCTTATCTAATAAAGCAACAGACGGATGGCTGATGCACTTGTCTTCTAGTCTATTGATCCAAAGCGCCTCAACTATTTCCCTCGCAGTCTTGTTCCGGTGTTTGAACAGAATGCCAGTGCCTCCAGGCTGAGGTATGCAGCCACATTCTTTACAGTGCATGGCCATATGCCTACTAGGGCGACCTTTAAGGCTGGACAAATGCTCCCTTAGTCTAGTGTTGCAGCAACGTCCAGTCTGCCCCACGTACGCATGACCACACGTCAAATGAATGTTATACACCGCATTAGTCGCGCATTCCAGAAACTGGTTCTTGCTCGGATGTTTGATATTGCATTCTATTTTTGTTCATTCCTTGCATTCGAACATCTTTTTCACCTTGGCACACACCTTTCCTATTTTGTTATGGGCTGAAAACACCACTTTGGGCTGAAAACACCACTGAAACCTTAGAAAATGGTTCATTTTTTCTGGGGATGACATCAACATTAAAACAGGAAGATGACTTAAGCGGTGCTAACCCCAGAAAAAATGAACCATTTTCTAGGGTTTCAGTCATTCCGTATGTACACGGCCTGTCACACCGACTTAAAAAGGTAGCCGAAAACTATGGAGTGAAAGTGGTGTTTTCAGCCCATAACAAAATAGGAAAGGTGTGTGCCAAGGTGAAAAAGATGTTCGAATGCAAGGAACGAACAAAAATAGAATGCAATATCAAACATCCGAGCAAGAACCAGTTTGTGGAATGCGCGACTAATGCGGTGTATAACATTCATTTGACGTGTGGTCATGCGTACGTGGGACAGACTGGACGTTGCTGCAACACTAGACTAAGGGAGCATTTGTCCAGCCTTAAAGGTCGCCCTAGTACGCATATGGCCATGCACTGTAAAGAATGTGGCTGCATACCTCAGCCTGGAGGCACTGGCATTCTGTTCAAACACCGGAACAAGACTGCGAGGGAAATAGTTGAGGCGCTTTGGATCAATAGACTAGAAGACAAGTGCATCAGCCATCCGTCTGTTGCTTTATTAGATAAGGAGATTTCGCTGCTGTCCGCGTATCTTTAATGACGTTCCCTTTTCATTTTGTCGATGTAGGTGCTTCGTCTGTGTGTGTGGACGCGATGATCTCGGGAATTGTGGTCTATTGATTGTTGTATGCGCGGATGGTGTCTGCTCTCTGGCGGAAGCGCGCAGATCACGTTGGGCTTTTAAGCAAACGCTTTTTTCAAAAATAAATCAGTTGTTAGATTGCGCTTGTCCGTGTGTCTCCTTTCTTCGTCCCCGTTTGTTTTCGCGCAAGTACTACAATGAACTCTGATAGCAAAATGAAATGCTTTTATCAAAATTGGAAGTGGTCGCTAAAACATAATGGAAGATGTTAATGTCATCAAAGAATGCATAATGTTTTTTGTTATTGTTATTGTCTGGTAATTTTAATTATATTGTAGAATGAGTGTTGCAAATACTTGTTTTGGACATTGTGAAATAATATTGCTACTTCATTAACTCAAAGCAGCACACTATGTGTAATAGGTCATGATAATAGTGTGAAGCCCATTAATGGTTCTTGAAGAGCCGGTTTATCAGTTGTGCAAATTTTATGGAGCCATAATTACCATTGTTCTTTTTGATCCTCCTGTGGAGTGAGTGCAAAAATATAAAAATGGCTGTGCAGAAAATGACCTTATGTTAAAATGTAAGTGAAAGAATGTTTAGCCAGGAGCTTTAGTCATGTCGGTCGCAGTTCATGTGTGTCCATGCTAATGTTTTCAGGAAGTCGTATCTTGACAACATTGTTGCAATGGAACCTGTTGTTTGGTTATTGATTGCTGCACTTTTTTCTTTTTTTTTTTCAGCTGAGTATTAGGGGCTACAATGATAAACAGCATGTACTTTTGTCCAAGATTATGGACAAGTTGACAAACTTTGTGGTTGACCAGCAGCGCTTTGACATTCTCAAGGAATCTGTGAGTGGTACTTGTTTTGAGCAAACTATACATTTGCGGTAAATTTGTAGCTTTGTCCAGTTAATTATGTTATTAAGTAGTGAATTGGATATGGCTAGCAGCAATAGGGGATATTCATAATGCTTGGTGCTCCGGCAACACTGGGCGCTTCAACCATTTTTTGTTGGGTGCTGTCGCGGAATTGTCTGCTAGCGGCTCCACAAGGAAAGGCCATGGAGAGGTTGAGCAGCAGTCGTTGGTGGAGCTTTGAGGGCACGAAAATGCGGCTGTTTTCTTCGACACCTAGAGCCAAATGGTTGGAGGATCTCACTGTGCTACCACAAATCGACGAGAACACAATGTCGGAGTTCTGCGTGCTTAAAAACTCACCCGGATGGCAGCTGCATGAGGTGCACCGCTTCGCAAAGCTGAGCTGCTGTTCTCTAGTGGCATGCGCTTCCGATTTGAGGTAGGCATTCAAGGAACGTGTTCGTTGCAGAGGATATGCGACTGTCAAACTTCTAAGGTAAGCTTGCACTGCAATACATCTCCACTGTATTTCCCACTGCGATTATATACACGCGTTATAAACACTTGTCAGATATTGACACCACGTTTCTGCGCGACCTGCGCAATGCTGTGCTGCTTTCCTCGGCTCATTTCTTTAGCCACAGGTATCTCTATACCCTTCACAATAGCGTGTGTCATAGTTCTTTTTGAAATATGCAAGGCACAAACATGTGCATAAGCGGTGCGTCGCAAACCAAAGAAAAATACTGATTACGTGTTTCAGCTGTATACAAAGAGAGCGGCCCAAGTAATGCTCTTTTACTGCACATTGTTTGTTTATAATGTTGTGTGGTAGTAATCTATCACGCGGATTTAGTATTGTCATTCTGGTTTTCTTGAACGTTATACATGTGCATTCATTGACATATCTTTTTAAAATATTGCGCTCTTTGCTTTCGCATCCCACGGCAGCGTTGCACTACCGTGCGCTATTGTGGACAGCATACGAGGACCCTTGATCAGCAGAAAGATGAGTGTGATGATCTACCGAACAAACAGTTCCATCTACTGTACAGCTCCGAAACTCTTAACTCTGTGTTCGCAGCACACGCTGACCGAAGAAAGCAAAATAAGAATTAAAGGGGAGGGATAAAGGGGTGTAAAGCGAAGGGCAGACGCCTCATGTGGACTACGTACTTCAGTGCACACTAAAACTAAGCTTGCAAAGAGTTGCCTGTTGGGATCTTTGCGCCAATCAAGTCTCGTGTGGCGGCACTGATTTTCTGCGGGCGCGTGCAGCAGCGTCTGTGGCACTGCTTACACACGTTTATATAAGTAAATCATTGCTTTCGTCGATCTGCAACACCGACAAGCTGATGTTGATCATTCATGCTCTCTCATGCGTGTGCGACGTCGGCCGTCTGTTTTAAAGTGCATATATTGTAATATTGTTCTGCAAGTCTAGCTTATGTTGTAGGCGAGCAACTAAACTGCACGGAGAAATAAAAACTGAGGTTGAAGAGCGCTTTTGCGCACGCTGGTCATTTCAGAAGAAAAGCACAGTGCCGATCTTGTTGATGAAGCAAGTTCGTGTTGGTACTTTCTTTTTCTTCATTCAGGTAACTGATAAGTTCGATTAAATTTAGTGTTACCTTGTTCCCGGCATTGTCAGAGCTCCATCGTTGCCTGAACAGCGCACGAAGCATTGGGAAGTCATCGCAGAACGAAGATAAAAAACCAGTAGCTAGCACCTGAAAGGCTGCGATATGCGACTAGTTTCGTTTTCGTGCCCAACAAAACATGGCGGATTGAGCTCATGGACTTTTTGGCAGATGGCGCTCTAAATTTTGAATATCCCCTAATACTGGTCGAGCACTACTTCAGACAAGGAAAACCACCTTATTGCACAAAAAAACATTGAACAACGTAAAGAAGGGTGACAAGACAGAGCACACACCAAGAATCAAGTTTATTGCTTATTTAAATGAATGTTTCACCAAAGAATGCACAACACACTCATGCAATGTGCTTGTGTGAATGACAGATGGCCCTTACAAAGAAGGGCACATCATCCTCTAGATGCATGCTGTTGCTCGAGGGCTGTCTGTGTTTATAAGTATGCTCATAGGTAGCTCATTTTGAGGCACTTACATTGTGGCCTGGCCATATCGAATTTTTATGTTGAGCTTATTACCTATTGAATGTAATTCAAAGAACACTTTGTGGTGCAGTACATCCGTGGTCTCAAGAACTTCAGTGCTGAGCAACCTCATCAGCATGCAGTCTACTACACTTACATGCTCCTGGCCCAGAAAGTGTGGTCGCACAGTGAAATGCTCGAAGCCACAGAAGGTAAATTCGTGTTGCTGTGATGTTTTGGAAGAATGAAAAGTTCAGAGTTTTCTTTATCTACCAATCACAAGCATTTCTAATCTTAAATACTGGATGGCGCAGATTCGACACAGGACAGAAAAAGAACACTGATGCACAGAACAAGCACTAGTGTTGAGCGTTCTTTCTCTGTCTTGTGTCAAATTCATGCCATCCAGTATTTAAGATTAGCAACAAACTAGCCCAGCAACGAATTTTGTTAAACCTTTCTAAGTTGACTGACTGTATGACAGGAACTTTTTCAGCCCACCTCTGTGTTTTGTGTGTTCAGCAAGGATGAGGAGTTCACTCTAATACTCTTTTAACAATTCATTGTGGCATAATTGCACAGTGGCCACGAGAAACAATTTGCCAGGGGCTGTATGTGAGAATGACAGTTGCAACCACATGTGAATCCAGCCACTCATTTGAGGGGAGGTGGTTACTAGAAAAAAAGGGTGGGGTAGTTCTTGATTCTTTTTTGTTTTAAAGGGGCCCTGGCAACACTTTTTGCACATGGTCAGAAAACGCTGCCAGTCGGTAGTCAAGGCTCCTGTGGACATGCGAGCCAAATATTGTGGCACTGCATGCGGCAGGGAATTTGCAATTACGTCTCAAAAACAGCTAGATATTGATCCCTTTTCTTTCGGCAAATTATATTATCAGTGGGTCCGACTATGTCAACGGCAGGGAGGACACTGCAACTGGCTGATTTGATCATTTTTGTGCTGCATGGTTACTGCTGTCACCATAGGGTACCGCCACATGCCTGCGTTTCGCTCTTGATCACACCGAATGTGAGGCGATGCATTGAAAGGGAACAAGAGAGTGCTCAAGGTTGGGATGTATGCTTCTTGCCTCCTCCTTTTCTTTCATCCGCCCCAGAGTTCTCATCTGGACGAAAGAGAAAGTACTCAAAGCATGTAACAAATCCCTGTAACTTTGCTCATACTTGACAGGTACAAGAAATTTTCGCAGCAATTGATTCATGAGACAATTAACTCCTATAGTGAGATCATTCAATGACTACTTAGAGAAGCGTTTGCAGGGCTCCTATAAGGAGTTACTGTTATCACAAGGCTCCCATCATCATATACTTTTATTTTGTGCTCACAATGGTTCCGCTCATTTATTATATCAGTTTTCCGACTTGTGAAAGATTTGACAACTCAAATATTACGGGCTACTGTGCTTCCAACATAAGCATAATGTATTGAGCTATGCTTTTAAATCACTAAAATAGGTCCTTAATGTATTATGGGGAAAACAAACGCAACGCTATTGTTAGAATGAGTGGGCACTTATCTTGGCAGCTTAATAGATGACATTTTAAGCTGATAATTGTTCTGGGCAAAGTGTGAAATTATTCCATTACAGATGTAGGGTGTTGTAGTCAGGAAGGTATGTTAGTGTTGCACAATAAACAAAGTTCATCCAATTTGGCTGAAATGGTTCTATTTACTGTGAGATGTAATAATGATGCGACAGGCTACTCATACATGGAAGAATATAAGTTTGAAACCTGAAGACTAAAGAAAGGTCGGCAATATTGCTACTGCTTGTATTACTATACAATTACAAAATAGTATTGTTGAAAATGAAGGCTAGCTACTGCACTAACATAAGCAAGGTAACCGGCGTCGTGTCCACATCGCTACGTGGTTCGATGTCTTGGGCCCCGCCACTCCCAGCCATGCCATGGCAACAGGAAGGACAGCAGGCCAGCAGGCCACCAGGTCACTGCTGCCACTGGCCAATGGCTGGCCAGTCACTCCATCCTTGAACTTCTCTGCCACCATGTCATCGGACTCATTCAGCAGGCAGGAAGCTCTAGGGCCACCTGGTACCTGGCCTCGAATCCACCAGGCCGCTTTCACTGCAGGCCGCCGGTGCGCAGGGTCACGACCACCACGAGCGGGATCTTGCCACCAGGCCCACTCGGCAGCAAGAAGCCCGGTAGACGACCTGAACCGCCGGTCAAAGATTTGCTGTTCGAGTCTTGTTCGTTCGTTCACATGCACCCCACACAGCTAGCTGCCCTTGTCCCTCGTGGGTGTGCGATTATCTCCTCCTTCACCATCACCATCATCAAAACACAGCCCCTCTTGTGGTCGCACAGTTATTATCACGACTAGCTATGTTGTCACCGCGGCACTATCCATATCATCACACTCCTAAAATGCGAATGCACTCCAGACTGATGTGATGAGCCGTGCGGCCGGTGACCCTGCCTTCTAAGAACATTTCAGAGTGCATGAGCGGGACTATTTTCTTAGTCGCAGAGGCAATCGGCTGACCCGCTTCAGTTGTCTGGGTGGGGCCTCTAGACTTCTTGAGTTGTATGTGACTATAAAATGCCTATTGCAAGCACAACTGCGAAATGTCCGAAACACCATAATTCATTATTTGGTGAAGTGACAGAGTAACTATACGTCCGTAAGGCAATGCACCCACCTACGCAGCACACATTGTCGATGCTGTGGCTGATGATGATGAATAATTACGTTATGGCTGAGCGCTTTGTAAAAGATGGGTCTTTAAACCACCAACTTGTCGCGCAATTCACACGATTCTATACTTCTGCCACATACCATATTACATCAGTTAATGCCACTTCTCGCCCTACATGATGTCTGTATAGGGTTTTTTTCTAGGGGTGTGTGAATCTTCGAAATTTCGAATATTTTTCGAATAGTGTTTGCTATTCAATTCGATTCGCACTGGAATTTTATTATTCGAACTATTCGAACTTCCCAAAAACAAATACAGTCAACATCCAATTGAAAGTGACCCCTTCAGATTTTCAATATGCTTCACCTCATTACACTCTCGTATTGCGGCAAAGCTGCCTTTCAAGCTCCGTTACGGTCGAACTTTGCCAAGACACAGTCAACTAGATGATCTAAAAGAGTTTGGATGCGAGCTCGTTGGTACGGATCCATCTTAAAAACACAGCGCTAATTTAAATATGGACAGAAGAAAAAGCAAACGAGGACGGGCGCTCACTGCCAACAAAGCTTTTATTGTGCGTGCACAAATATATAGCTTATGAAAGAAAGGAACGGGGGGAACTGTTTCTTCTGTCCATGTTTAAATTAGCGCTGTGTTTTTAAGATGGACACAGTCAACGTCCGATTGAAAGTGGTCCCTAGATTTTCAGTGTGCTTCACCTCATCACGCAATGATAATGCGGCAAAGCTGCCTTTCAAGCTCCGTTACGGTCGAACTTTGCCAAGAGACCCAAGAGACAGTCAACGTCCGATTGGAAGTGGTACTTAGATTTTCAATATGCTTCGCCTCATCACACCCCGGTATTACGGCAAAGCTGCCTTTCAAGCTCCGTTACGGTCGAACTTTGCCAAGACCCAGTCAACGTCCGATTGCAAGTGGTCCCTAGATTTTCAATATGCTTCACCTCGTCACACCCCGGTATTGCGGCAAAGCGGCCTTTCAAGCTCTGCTACGGTCGCTAATGTACTAACCCAAGAAAACGCTGGTTCCAATGTGGAGATGAAAGATGTGGCAGAGGTGGGGGCTCAATTAATGCTGTTTTGGACCTGAAATTTGAGCAGGAAGTCCGAAAAATCGGAAGCGGCAGGTCCCTCTGGGGAAGGTCGACATCCCTATTCACACAGCCATCGGACAGGTCATCCCAAGAGTTGAGGTCATCCGCGTACTCGGTATGCTGATCGAGGCAAATGGTTGTAACGGACAAACGATTGCTCGTATCGCCACGAAAACGGACATGGTCAGGCTCATCACCACGGTCTCCAACAGCTGCGGAGGGCTGGGGGAAGAAAACCTCCTCAGGTTGTACCATGCCTTCCTAATGAGTCATATCACGTACGTGGCCGCCGCGCATCGCTGCCACGGATACAAAAGGTCAAAGCTTGAGGCGCTGATGCATAAGAGCATCAAGAAGGTGCTTGGCATCCCCATGGGAGCCAGCACGGAGAAGCTTATGCAGCTGGGAGTCCACAACACCCTCTACGAGGTTGTCGAGGCACAGCAGACGGCCCAGGTCGCCAGGCTCTCTTCCTCGCCTGCGGGGAGGCGGGTCCTGGAGGCGCTCGGCTGCAATCCCACTGCCATCAGGGAGAGGCAGTGCGCGCTCGACGCGCAAACGCGGGAGGCCATCACGGTCTCGCCGATCCCGCGCAACGTGCACCCACAACACAATGCAGGCAGGCGAAGGGCCAGGGCGGCCGCGCTTCTCAAATCCGTCGCTGGCTATCCGCGATCGGTCGCGTTCGTCGACGCCGCTCAGTACGGTTCGTCCGACCGGTTCGTGGCGGCCGTGGTAGATTACAGGGGCAACCTCCTTAAAGGGACACTAAAGGCAAATGTTAAGTCGACGTTGATTGTTGAAATGGCGGTCCAGAAACCTCGTAGCGCTGCTTTTGTGCCAAGGAAGTGCTTATTTTGAAATAAAATCACGTTTTTAGTGGTCCGCATCGCGTTAGCGCGCTTCAAATCTCCCGCCTGAAAATACGACGCTCATACGTCACTGCTGCCGTGCCCAACGTTGCCCGCTTTTACTGCGCGGCCGCCGACACTAGTAGCAGCCGAGCGGAAGTAGCGGGACCCACAGTAGCAACAACGGCGCTGCGGCAAAGACTTGCTCGGATGGGCACATTCAAAGCCGTCACCAAGTTGCGGTTGGTCTCGTAATCCTCAGTACGAAAGTGCAACGAGCACACACGCAGAGGTTTTGACTGTTTAGCACACTGGCGCAATGGCATGACACTAAGCCACTTGGAGCGTAAGGGTTCATTCCGCGGCACCCAGTGAAAAGACACACCGGTTTCCTTGCTGCAGCACTGGCGTTGTGCATCATTCGGGCATCCGGCAATATCACACGCATGCGGCATTTTGTCGAACTTTCTGTCAGAGCGACGTTCACGAGCGCGCAAAACACGCACGGCAGTATGCGATCCCGAAACTACCACTGAGACGGGCGAGGCACAGTTCGGCGAAAACGGAACCTTTGAATCACGCGCGCCGTTCCCCATGGCAACGCCACGGAGGTTTTGTTTTCCATGAATCAAGCGGAAACGAACAAACAGCATTTTATTACGTCTTTTGATGCTCGGAATGTTCTTTTTTTACTGCTGCTAGTTTGATTGCTAGTGATTTATTGTAGGCCGACTTCCCTACGTCATCGGGATCACTTCGAAAATGTCCCACTCGTGGCGCTCATCATGTGATACATTTAGCTTAATTTCTCGGTAAGTAGGGCACTGCTGTTGATAATATTGCCGTTTTAGAAGTTGTCATACATTGGGCTTTCACTCTGACATAAATTGTTATTTGCCTTTAGTGTCCCTTTAACGCCGCATCGGTGTGGGGCTCGTCCCCGGCACTGGCAGAACAAGTGGCGGTAGCTCTCGCCCTTTGGGACGGGAGTAGGCCGCAGGTCTACACGGATTCCCAGGCAGCGGCCAGGACCTTCGCGTCGGGTTCGGTCTCGAGGGAGGCGGCCTCCCTGCTCTGCGGCAGAAGCGTCGTCCCCCACATCATCACTTGGTTCCCGGCCCACATGGGGCCTCAGGTCTCCCCCGTCGTTCCCAACGCCAACGAGCTGGCCCATGCCTGTGTGCGCGAACTCGCCCACCGCGCCGGGGAAACGCTGCTCGCGGGTGCGGACGCGGGGCTCCACAAGGACTCACTCCACACGTTCAACGAGGTCACGAAGCACTATAAGCTCGGCAGGAGGGTATATCCCCCGCCGCACACCAAGCTCTCCAGGCCTCAGTCTTCCACCTTTCGTATGCTGCAGACTGGGTCCTATCCCAGCCTAGCTAGGCTCAGCAAGTACGCGCACTCATTCGAACCCGATTGTCCGGATTGCGGAGATGCTTTCTGCACTTTAGAACACATGCTCTGGCGGTGTCCCACGTTACAGCAGGACGATCGTCTAACCACGGAAGAAGAATGGCAGAAAGCACTCAAGAGCTCTGACCTCACCGTTCAGCTACGGGCCGTCCAGAGGGCCCGCGACATGGCGGGCAGGCATGGCCTGCCCGTCCCGACGTGGGAGTTGCCCGCGTCGGCTCCTCCCCCGTAAGGGGGCTTTCCGAGTCGCCCCTCAGGACCACAATAAAGTTGATTGTCCGTCTGTCTGAAGATTTTTAGCATCCAAAATTTTTATGTATATCGACGTCTACGAGGAAGATTTGGAACTCCGGACTTGAAGGGAACACACCCTTGTCTGCCGCATCAGTAAGGCTTCCACAGAAGTTGAGAGAGGAGGAGAGGCTGAGGAAATAGCATCTTTGCCTATCACGTGTAAAGTGTTGTCGGTAACGCTTTGGTTGCACCAAATCATGTACTTAAATAGAATTCGGCCTCTACATTGCCTCATTCTTGATAAGACAACTATGAAACACCACTCCGCCAGTGTTTCATCAACCTAGCGAAAAGAAACACTTTCATGTTGCTATCTCATAAGAATATGCTTAAGAATCCTTTCTAACTTTTTCTTCTGCAATTTTGCTTCAAAGTATTCGAAAAATATTCGAGAAATATTCGAGAAATATTCAATTCGATTCGCACTCACACTTCAATATTCGATTTCGCTTCGCACCCAAAATTTTGCTATTCGCACAGCTCTATTTTTTTCCAAAGCTGTTCCAAGCATTGGCGTGGCTCTGTGGCAGAATACCTGACTGCCATGCAGAATGCCTGGATTCAATACCGGCTCCAACTCTTCAATTTTTTTCTTTGCATCAATCACGATTTTTCGTTCAAGGACAATGCCACTGACGCCGACACCGGAATTTGTGACACTGGCTCTTTAACGCTAGTGTGTTAGAAGTTTCATAGTAGCTGACAGCCCTACCGTGGTGTTGAGAAAATGCTTCAATATTTAAATTGGGAGTGTCCTGGAGCACTCATTCACATGAGTTTCAGTGGAGTCTGAGCTCATGATTCTGTTTATATAATAGGCCGTCGTGGTGGCGCATCTCCTGGCAGCGGCGGCCGCATTTTCAATGGAGGCGAAAATGCTTGAGGCCCGTGTACTTAGATTTAGGTGAACGTTAAAGAACCCCAGGTGGTCAAAATTTCCGGAGCCCTCCGCTACGGTGTCCCTCATAATCATATCATGGTTTTAAGATGTTAAACCCCAGCAATTATTATGTGGTGGTGCATTGGTTGCGGTGCTTGGCTGCTCACCTGAAAAACACGGGTTTGATCCCGGCTGCAGCAGTCTCATTTCCATGGAGGTGCCTCATAATCATATGTTTTTGGCACATAAAACCGCAGAAATTATTATAAATATTAGTTAGTATATATGTGCAATTTCTTGAACTTCAGTGAATTTGAGCCTAAGTTTGAGTCCAAGTGGGCCTGCCTGAGTCTGATTCTGGCAATTCTGACCACAAACGAGCCTATCTAAGTCCTTCAGCTGAGTAGAGTTCTGGTAAGTCTGAGTGAGCTTTGCAAAATACTTAAAGGGGCACTGACACAATATTTCACGGCCGAGATAGCCTGTGAGATCGATTCCGGTGAACATGCGTATATCATCTGCAAAATACCAACAGTGAATATAGCTTGGAAGTTATTTTAAATTAATTTTGAAGTTTGCGTGAGTGATCGACATTCTCGCGCTACTGACACCCTCAAAGGGGACCCTTGGGGACCCCCTACTTCCCTCACGTGACCACGTTGCAACAAGTTATGATTACATCATAGCCGCCATTTTTTTTTTGCCACGTTCGCTCCAGCAGCCTACTTCTGGGCGGCTGCTCGCGAACCGCGCGGAAGTGCATCACAGTTCTATGTGCTGACGTGATCGAGCACTGCACCTGCTAGGTGGTGATAGTTGCACCCGGAGGCTTGTCATTTTTGAAACCGAAACTGACACTGGTCTGTAATGAGGAGCCTGTAATTAATTATCTGTTGTGCGCTGCAGCAAATGATGTGCGGTGTTGTGACTAACAGGCCCCCAGCAACACATTGCAGCAAAAAAAAGCGAGAAGCCAAAATTTTTGTGTCAGTACCCCTTTAATATCATTGAGTTTGAGGTAGAGTGAGCTCCGGACAACAGATATATTCTGTGAAGGATCCCGAGGGTGTTGTGCTTATTTTGCTGATCTGTGCAATTACGCGTTTGGCCATTTTACTTTACTAGGTAGTTTTGAGAGAGAGAAGCATTATTGATTAGGGCTCTATGCCCAAGTATCCCAAGTTTTGGGAAGTTGCTTTTTTTGCCTGTTCCAGCATCCTGGTTTATTGCATGCCCTCAGTGATCTTTTTTAAAAAGCTGCAACTACGAATACTAACCACAGTATACTCTCTTGCTTGCATTTTTTTGTTTTTGTTGTTTTTGAGCACCTTACTTTCAGAGTAAATTTTCAGTATCACTGGTGAGTATCCTCCGGTTGTTTGCTTATCATGTGGCACTTGTCTTTTTTTTTTTTCCAGAGCTTACCAGAGAGAGTGTCCAAGACATGATTCCGAAGTTGCTGTCTAGGATGCATATTGAGTGCCTTATGCATGGAAATTTGAGCCATCAGGTATGTGAGTTTAGGCTTAATTGTGCTCTTTGCAGCCTGTAAAATAGAAAACGAAAAGGCTTTGCACCGTTTGCAGTATACTGCCTGCTTTGCTTTCTATTGGTGCTTATTTTGATCCATCAGTTCTGCGTAATAAATGTTTTTAACCTGAAGGGCCATACAGTTAGCAGAGGTAACCGCAAAAGCACACGGGAAACAGAAAGCAGTGATTCCACTCCTGCGCCAACTGCGCCAAAGTGCGCCAAATGGCATTTACTGCGCCATCCTGATAATATCGACGAAAATTGCGCCAAACTGCGCCAAAGTCTCGGGTTTGGGGGCGTCTATCACCAGCAATCGGACCGCCGGTGCGTCAGAACATGTGCAGCTTGATTTTGGGGCTGCCAAAGTCGCAACCATGGACCGAGAATCATTCCGCTGAATAAATAGCGCTCGCGCGTGCCTCCCGAGTAAGACACGATGCCATGCATAGTGCCGACGCAGCTTCTGTTCTGCAAGTCGGCTCGACAGCAAAACACGCTCTCCGCAGAGGCTCGTGACGTCTAGGCCTATCGGTAGCGAGAAAGTGCGACGGCGATTCATCGGTGGACGTCGTCTGTTCCAGAAACGCTGCTGATAGCTCGTTTCAAGCGTCGCACGGTGCGCAAGGAAAGCAATGTTCAGTAATACAGTAATACCTACATGCGCGTCGCTAGAATGTCTGTCACTTCTGTTTCTGCACATCGCGGAATGAAATCTGGGATATGGAACAATATCGAATTTTCCTTGCTTCGCTTTTATGGAAGAGCACGCGAACGGTGGGGACGCGTTGACACTTTTCCTCAGATATACTTTATCCATGGATCTTCATCCAGAACAGCTTTTTCGTAATTCCTTCCGCCAGCACGTCCGAGTTTGTAATCACTTTGCGGTAAATACCCCCTAAAAGGCCCTGCCCTTTCGAGCTCACGTGCTAGGGTTCCAATTCGAATTTTTGCTTGCTTTTTTAACAATGTAATCTCATTATTAAAGCATATCTCCTGGTCGGAGCAGCTGCAAATGCGCAGCTGTCAGTAGCGGGCCCGTCGCTGACGGCCCATAGTGAAGTGGCTACGCCATGTTACATGTCCGCCCCTCGCTTTCGAGGGTCAATAGCTGACGGTTAAAAAACTCAATTTCACTTAAGGCCGAAGCAATGAATGCGATACCAACAAATTGTATTGTTAAACGAAGTAAGGCTAGCAGCTAACTCTTTTGGATCCGATCTCGCGTAATTCAACAAAACGCTGGTTTAAGGGAATATGGCCACTCCAGGAACCGAAGTGTTTTTGTGCTCTGAGTTTTCTAAACGCGAAGTAAGCGTTGAGAGCACAGCAAGTTTACGAACCGTCTCCTGATGCCTCGAGATAGCGCGCGCGCCAGCGACTGCGCCCTTCGAACGATGCGGTTCCCTTCGCTCCCCTGGCGTCCCTTCATGCTCCTTACGAAAAACGTGCGGGGCGTTTCCTCTCTGTTTGATGAGCAATCGACGGCAGGCCCGCACGCGAGAGATGTTATCTCATGCGCCCTCCGTGCGACGGAGACAGACGGCCGGCTAGTTTTATCTCCGCTTCAGCCGCGTTCGTCGTCAGCGCTCGCGAGCTTTTACCCGCGGCTAGAATGCGCGTGGTGATGTTATTAATTTGGACTTTATACGGAAAATTACGGCAACGGCGACGGCAAAATTCCGCCGAGAGTGTCCATATAATTGCTATCACAATAAAAATTAAAAAACAATTGAGGAGCCATTTCACTCTCTCAAGTGGATGATAAGCGAAGCTGTTTCGCGCATGGCACAGATGTGACATGGTGGAGGCCAGTTTGGTATGTAAGGCCAGGTTGTTAACGGCCAAGCTGTTAACTTTCAATACGCAATATTAATGCGAAAGCCTTAGATGCTTTATCAAACACGAAAATTGACCATCGGCGGCGTCCATCGATTGATGCAAAAAATAATCATGTGATGGCGTTATCATCACGTCATAGATCGTCAAAACTTGTGACGTCATCATGGCGTCATATATCGTGATGTCACGTGATGACGTCATCACAAGACATCGTCGCTTTACACTGCTTCCGTGATCGGTGCGCCTATCATGGAGCTAGCGCAAAACCAGGTGAGGTGCACAAAGCTTGCAAAGAGGGAGGGGGAGGATCTGCCGATCGAGAAAGAAAAAGAACCTGGCTTTCGCCTTGGAGTTTTCTTGGGGGAATGCATTAGGGACAGTGTGGCTCTTTGGTGTTGAGGCACTGCTGTACATCACGGCGTTTGTCTACCATGTCTGCTGATAACCACATAGGTGTATTTAGTGTTATTTCATAAAATGCAATTTTATTGATCCGGATTTCTGTTTATTTGTTAGTGTCGAAAATAATCGCCGAAGAGGTTAATTCAGAACACTCAACTGCATGAGCCCTTATTTTTTCATTAGCGAGTGAAGTATGGAGTTCTCCTGAGATGATTTTTTCCATGAGATTTGCAATGAATCGAAATATTTCTAGCCTTCATAAGAGCCATGTAATAATATTCAGGGGCTCGAATGTTAATGCAATATGCTTCTATAGTGCACTCCAGGATGTAAAATTTGCTGCTCCAAAGTGCTTCCAGGTGCAAAATTATCTGCTCCAAAGTGCTCCAAGATGAAAATTTTTGCTGCTCCAACGTGCTCCCAAACGGAAATTTTGCTGCTCCAAAAATTGCTCCATATCAGAAGTCCTCGGTAGCATCACTGAGAAAGAGATAACACAAAGCAGTGTTGTCTTTCTGTGTCCAATGTGCTTTTTCAGTTACCTTTGCTAATCATGAATCACCAACTGGCCTACACGCACACTCTCCTAGGCCACATAATGCCTGGTGCAGAAGAACGCCAAAGAAGCTAACGTGTAGCAAAGGATTTAGGCAAAAATAGCAAAAAAAAGAAACACAGACTTTTTGATTGTTCATGGATGTTATTACTAACTACATTGAATGCCATTTCATTGGCAGGAAGCTTTTGAAGCATCTCCTCAGCTTTAAGTAATGGTCTTCACCAGCACTTGAGCCCCTGAGGTTTGTAATATCACATGTGTACAATTTCTGCGTGGTGCACAGAACTGGTGCTGCGAAAGTTCAGATAATGCTGCTGTGGTGCGAAGACGACTCACATGGTGCAGGTGTGGTGGCACTTGCTGTGCTCTCGCCTTGCTTTTCAATCAAGCGTGCTGGTGCATGCGTGTCGTCTGCTGCATGTCCACATTAATTGTGAAAAAAAATGCATCGGAGGATATTCACCTACTTGTATTTCTTGCACATTTTGTTTGCCTTTGGGCAAGATCTTCTGCTACCACAGGCACGCTTATCAACACTGTGATGGAGCTTGTTAACTCGGACAGCGAAAATGAACATGGAACAGATACATGGAACAATATGGAATTTTTCGTGTACACAGAAGAGCACGTGAATAGTGCGAACGCGCTGACACTTCGTGAACACTTTCTCCATGAATCTTCATATCCAGAAGAGTTTTTTCGCAGTTACTTCCACCAGCTCATTGGAGTATGTATCTATCGTGCTTGGGGTAAATACCCCCTAAAGGGCACCGCCTCTTTTGATCTCATGAGTGGGAGGGTCCAGATATAAATTTTGTCTGAAATTTCGTGCTCATGGGCAGTGAGCACGAAATTTCAGGCAATGGTGTTGGCACTGCAACTGCTGCTACTTCTGATTGCTCCAACCTCTGTCCTTGGGTTCTTACTTCTTCCGCTGCATGCACCTACATCTAAATACGATCAACATAAGCTTGCCATCACAATTCGCTGCCGATGTGCCAAATGATTGGTTCGCTCACCGGCCATTGCATTAAATTCTGTGCTGCCGTCTGCAACTACTGCATCGTTCTCATCTACCACGGGAAGTAATTCATGATGAACACCATGTTCCCTGCCTCATCTGCTTTCAAGCTACGCCTTGACGGCACCACTACACAAGAAGGTGCATAAGTTCATTGCACCGCATTGACACCACTCTGGCACCATGCTGCAATCGAGGACCATGGCGCAGTGCACCGCAGAATCAAGGACTGCGGTGAGTCCACAGTCCTCGAGTTCGCAGAAAGGCGTGCATGACTGTGTCCGTTGCCAGAAAACTAAACACAGGCTGTCATAGATGATACGAGGGGTGTATGTCGAAGCTGGTCGAGCCAGGCATGTAGCCTCTGGCTCGACCACCTTGTGCTGCGAGGCACTGGCCGGGTGCCGAAAGACTCGCTTGGAACATACCGTATATACTTGTGTAAGGGCCGCACTTTTTTTTCGAAATTTTTGCTTGGTGCGGCCCTTACACGAATCAGGCCGATGACAGCTCACCAAAGGTCTGTACTGTTTCCGCGACAGTAGCAGAGTGTAAGAGAGTCGCAAATAACATTCCAGGAATGTTTTTATTACGATTCCATTTCGCTATCGCTGTCCTCGTTCTCGGAAGAGCTCGCCTCGGCGTCGGCGTCCTCCCAGAGACGTTCATCCTCAGCGCTGCTCATGCAGTTTGAAATTCCAGTCACCTTGAAGCTTTTCGCGACTGTTTCAAATGACACGGCACGCCACGCACTCAAAATCCACGCACACACTTGTTGTAGCGATGCCCACCCCTGACTTGCCTTGAATTGTGCCTGGGATATTTCCATGTGGCGAGCGATGGCCAGGGCTTTCACGCGGATCATGTCAGTTGAGAAGGCGTAGCCGTCCCTTCGAGTGTCGATGACATATTTGACAAGTCTGCCTTCGAGTTCCGGGTACTTGCACTTCTTTCCGCGAAATGCCTTTCGGCTCCTGTCGGTAGCGACGAGGGCATCTTTCTGTTTCATCCAGTAACGCACGCGCTTCTCATCGACGTCAAATTTGCGTCCAGCTTCTCGCTTGCCGTGCTCCTCGGCATATTCAATCACTTGCGGTTTAAAGGCTGCAGTGAAAGATCTCAAGTGCCGGCCCATCGTCCCTCACCTGCGATGGCTCAAACAGGGCTACTACTACAGACAAAGTGACACCGACAACACCGATCTGAAGAAACACTGCCAAGCTACCCACACGATGCCAACGATGCGCCACACAAAGCAATAGTGGCGCCGTCGAGGTCGGCGGAAGCAGAAAAGCTGGCAGCGCCATCTAGCTGCAATTTAACTAACTACACCTTTCTGGCGTGACTTTTTGAACATTTTTTTCGAAATTCCCCCTCCAAAGTAGGGGTGCGACCCTTACACGAGTATATACGGTAGACTGACATTTATTCAAAAGTAAAAACAAGTTTGATGATTGGCTATGGAGGCATGTTAGTGTTGGGAGAGCTGCTTTGATAGCGCTCCAAGGCATAGTGACCCCAAGACGAGGGAAACCGACTTCCTGAGAAGCGTGAGCAATATCCCCTTAAATCCTAAAAAAATGCAGGTCCAATGATGGCAGTGGTTCCACTCCTGCGCCAACTGTGCCAAAGTGCGCCAAATTGGATTTATTGTTCCGTCCTGATAAAATCGACATAAATTGTGCCAAACTGCGCCAGAGTCTCGGGTTTGGTGTTGGTCACCGGCAAGCACACCCACGGTGCATCAAAACATGCGCAGCTGATTTTGAGGCCACCAAAGTAAAAAACCACGGACCAAGCATTATTCCGCAGACAAAAGAGCGCTCGCACTTGGTCCCGATTAAACGATGACGTCATGCACGGTGCCGACGCAGCTTCTGTTGTGGAAGTCGGCTCGACGGCAAAACGGTCTCTTCGCAGAGCCTCATGACTTCTAAGCAAATAGGTGATGATCAAGTGTTTTGGCGAGTCATCAGCTGACGTCATCTGTTCCAGGAACGTTGCTGCTAGGTCGCTTCAAGCGCACCGCATGGCATGTAATTAAGGTAATATTTAGTAATAACTACACGCATGCCACTAAAATGTCTGCCACTTCTGTTTCTGGACATTGCGAAATGAAATCTGGGAAACCTAGCAACAGATGCATGGAACAATATCGAATTATTTAAGCTTCGCATCCACAGAAGAGCACGCAAATGATGCACACACGCTGACACTTCTCAAACAATTTCTCCATGAATCTTCATCTCCAGAAGAGTTTTTTCGTGGTTACTTCCACCAGCGCATCTGAGTATGTATCTATCGCGCTTGGGGTAAATACGTACCTCCTAAAGGGCACCGGCTCTTTCGACCTCCTGAGTGGTAGGGTCCAGATATAATTTTTTTGCTTGCTTTTTTTAAAATGTAATCTCATTAATAAGAGTTTGCCTCCTGGTCGGAGCAGCTGCTATTTCGTTTTAATATGTGCAGCTGTCAGTAGCGGGCCCGTCACTGATAGCCCTGGCGTCGGAAGGCCCACTGTGAAATGGCTACACTATGTTACATGTGCGCCCCTTATCTTTCCAGGGCAATCGCTCACCAGCGATTGACCCTTGGTTGATCAGGATGACCAGCAAAGCTGTTTAGCATACACAGCACAGAGGTGACACGGCATAGGCCAGTTTGGTTTGTAATACCTGTGCCACACGGGCACAGAAAAGGGCACTAACTTCCTAATGCCTTAATATTTAATGCCATTTGCGCGGTGCCGCATGGGAAAATGAAATGGCATTCATCATGCCATCCGTCACGTAATACAGTCGATTCCGGATACAGTCGATCCCGGATATATCGAACTCGAAGGGGATCGCGAAATAGTTCGATATATCGATAATTCGAAATACGAAATATGCGTATTTAAGGCTTTAATTAAAGCACTACCGGCCTCGACACAGTTTTCCGAAATCGTAAAAAAAGCGTGAACATAACGATTCGCTCACATATGCCAAAGAACAAGGCAAAAACTTCTTCTTTTGCAAGTTAGCACACTTTATTTCGCAAGCAAATAGTCCGTAAATTTGTCTTGCTTCTTGCGCGCCGTGAATTTATTAAGTCATCGTCAATATCATTGAAGCTTTACAAATAAGTAAATTCAGCACCTTCGGCCACAACAGCGGTGATCGACGCTGAACGCTGATGCGAGCTCTGTAGCGCGGTAAAGGGTTTAGCGGTGGCAGCGGCGGCTGGCATCTTCAAACTGCACGGGTCCATTTCCGCAGCACCGGCAACGTCAGCTATGACCTCGGCATCGATGCAATCAGAAACAGCTACATCGTTATCTGCACCGATAAAGTCACTCGCTGTGCTCCCGTCCGATACGGCGCCCGGAAACGCTAATAAGTCGCAAAATTCACTGACGCGCCGAACGCCGTAGTCGGCGGTCATGACGCGCCCAACGTCGTCACCTGGCACCAAGGCCCGTAAGGAAACAGTGCACGATGGTGCTTTACTTGATGTTGCTCCAAGCACCGGTCATCATTTTTATCGCTACGAGCGGGACAATGTTTAGTTCGACTCCTGAATGACGATTTATCAAGAACGAAGCGAGAAGTACACATGCCGAAGATACATTTCTCCACCGTCGACATGTTGGCGATACCGATGGCACTTGTGGCTTTGTAGAAGGCAGCCGCTACTTTGGCGAGAAATGCGAGAAAAAGCGTAGCCTCTGAGATGTGCATTTTAAAACCGAAAACACGAAAAATACGTCACAAGGTTGCGGATCTCGAAGGCCATGCTTTGCGGGCCCGCATGCCATCGTGCGCGAAGAGACAAGGAAGGGAATGTAAACATTACAACAAGGCTGACAAGTCACTTCGAAGTCTCATTTTGGTGTCCTCGGCAATCAGCCTCTTTCAAAAACACTAGCCCATGCGTTAAAACCTGCAGATCGTGCGTCAAACATACCGGTGGACTGACGAGCGCTGCGCAACGAACTAGAGCAACGCAATTTCGTCACCTGCGCACGACGAGGGACTGGAACTTATAAGAATGCGGCCGAAAAATGATCAATATTTTTTGGAAAAAATGCACTTTCTGGGCTTCGGCGCGGAGCAGCGTTCAGTATAGCGGATGTTTCGCTGTGCGGGAGTTCGATATACGTGCACACCAGCCCCATACTTTTGCATGGGAAATTCAAGGGGATTTCTCAACTGTTGGATATAGCCAATAATTCGATATATCCGAGTTCGATATATCTGGGATCGACTGTATATCGAACTCGAAGGGGACCAGGAAATAGTTCGATATATAGAGAATTCTAAATACAAAATATGCATATTTAAGGCTTAAATTAAAGCACTGCAGGCCTCGACACAGTTTTCTGAAATCGTAAAAAGCGCGAACATTATCATTCGCTCACATATGCTAAAGAACAAGGTGACAACTTCTTCTTTTGCAAGTTACCGCACTTTATTTTGCATGAAAGTACAGTTAAACCTGCTTATAACGAACCTCCATATAACGAATTCCTGGATATAACGAAGTTTTTCTATTCCCCACCGTTACTCCATAGAAGCACATGTATCTGAGACTTCTACGTAAAGAAGTGGCAGAGGGAGACCCCCTCGAAATAACGAATTTTCCCCGATGACGACTTAAAGATTTTGGCCCAAATTTTGCCATTTTTGCGCGAGCAGCAACCCGAAGCACCTTCTCCGCCGCGACGGAATGCGAAGCGGCGGCATCGTGCTTGGCGCGCTCAAAGGCACGGCGACTGCGAGGCGAGAGCGAGTGCACGTGTGCGTGCGTGCGAGCGTGCACGAGGCGGGCCTGCATCTCTCAACCCGGCGAACTTGCCGCCACGGGCCCGCGGGCGTGAACTTTCCCCCTCCCCTCAAACATGATCCCACCACTTGCTGCAGCTGGCCTAGCCCGCCAAGCCGGCACGCTCCTTTTTGCTAAAGAGAGAAAGAAAAAGAAAACGAGTTTTTTTTTTTTTTCACCGCGCTGGCAGCGCCACTCTTAGGTTACTGTGCAAGTCTCAGCGCTTCACTTCGCTAACCTGACACTAGGTGACACTACTTAAAAAGAAAAAGAAAAAGGGGGAGCTGCAAGCAGCGCCGGCAGTGCTGTTGGCGCTGTTATGGTGGCTAGAGGGGGAAGTGTGACGGGCGCTGTATCCTCGCCGTGGGAGAGGGATGCGCGGAGCGCAATGAAAGTTCTGGCCGCCTCAAGGGGCGCTGGTGTAGTAGTAGGTGCTCGCGCTCGCCGCGCTTCCTTTGGCTCGTCTGGGCTCGTTCGTTCTCTCTGTGCTGTGCCGTCACCTTGTTCGGATGCCTCGCCTTCGCTGTCGTCGTTTGTTTACCCGCCACTGTACCCATGTGTTCTGCGAACCATGCCGTCAAATCGCCAAGTAGTACATGCTTCGTCCCTGGCTGTAAAGCCGTCCCTGGCTGTAAAGCATAGATCATGCTCGGAGAAGCTTTCGGTCTTTAAAGCCCCGAAGGATCTCTCGAGGCGAGAGCAATGAGCTCGAAATATTAAGCGGACTGACAAAGAGCTCACGAGGGACAGCGTTGTTTGCGAGCGGCACTTCGACGTGAGTTTCATCGGAAGGACATACCAACACATTATAAATGGTGAGGTTGTTGAGATACCCCGCGTTAGTCAGAAGACGCTGTGCCTAGGGTGTTTCCGGACGTACCGAAGTACTTTACCAAAAAAAGAAAAGCAGACAGGAGTGTCCAAAGGGAGCGCCAGAAACTTGAAGCTGAGGAGGGTCAAGTAATTTGACCTCTTAACGTGATAGGGAAGTATGTGATAACAAATGTCTGACATAATTATGGGATGACAAATGTGTGATAAATAAACGTTTTACCATTTCCCTTGCGTGTATTTAGTATGCATCTAAAGCCGTAAGTTAACAGAAATCATTGGTCTTTGCATAGATAGAACTATCGCTAAAATAATAAAATAAAATGTTCAGTATCAAAGAGCCTCCAGCTGCAGCATTCCGATTTCCACTTCAATTTTCTCAAGGAAAAGGAACCGGAAAATGTAAATGCTTTGAACATTTCGCGCTCAAGAGAACCCCCTACAATACAGAGGAAATGAAGGGGGGGGGAGGTGGGTGCGGACTAAGAGAGAAAAAAAAAAACGCACTGCACTGCAGCCAATATACTCGCTATGAACGATTGTAAACAGATTACACTTCACCAAGAGGAAAAAACACTTTAAAGTCAGCTGAGCAGCCGAGCAAGTGGTTTAGTTCAACTGAAGCAGACTATAAATATGGCAAAAGCAGCGCAAAAGGAACACGATAGTAAGAACGATACAGAACCAGCGCTGAACAGTTCAGCGCCTGTCCTGTGTCGTTCTTTTCGTGTTGCCATCTTTTTGCGCTGCTTTTACCATGAAAATCAACCAAATAGCCTAGTTTTTGCACACTGTTGCAGATTAAACATGTCAAAGCGAACCGATATTAAGTTAAAAAACATTTAAATATGAAAACCTGGAGCACGCCAGTTCCGTCTGATTTAAAAGCATTCTTGGTTTTCTTGTTTTTTTTTCCTCTTGCTTAACACCGCTAAGAACTTGCAACACATGCTTCTTAGCGAAACAAACACGTAGCGCCTTTAACAGCACGGGCGCGGGGTATAAGCGATTATTAGAAACAAGTGAAACTAACATCTAGCAGCCATACGCAAAGCAGGCAAATGCCGCCGCAAGCACCTACGGCGCAAGTAGCGCCACCTGGTGTGACCGCCATCTTTCATTGGGAATTCGTACAGCCCTCCGCTCTCAACAGTCACACTTCCCCCTCTAGCCACCATAGCGCTGTGGCTTTCTGCATTCTCCGTGTCTTTCTTTGTTTGTTTTCTTTGGTACGACGCCATCGTGTTGCTCGCTCTTCGTTTCTGATGCCTCGCGCTTGTGCGAACCGACACGCAGCCACGCATTCAGTACCCGTTGTGACAATCCAAGGATCAGTGCTTCGACGAAGAAACGCAAGATACTAGGCAGTTTTAGAATAGCGTACGCTAAGTTAGCGTTAGCGTTTGCGGCCCGCTATTTTCGTCACTTAACGGGAGCCCGCAAGCGGTTAGCGTATGACGCATGCGCAGTTGCGCGAAAACCCAACGCAAAGCTTTGCGTACGCTATTCTAAAACTGCCTAATGACTCTTGAGGACAAAATGGCCATCTTGGATGCCGTTTCTGGAGGCCAAAAAAAGAAGGATGTAGCTGCCAAATTTGGCATCGCAGCTAGTTCTTTGTCGACGATTTTAAACGCGAAAGATGCGATTCGCAGCGCTGTGGAGCGTGGCACGGACAGCAAAAAGAAGTTGAAGTCGTCAACATACGCCGACGTCGACAAAGCTGTGTTCACATGGTTTATGGACATGCGGGCACGAAACGTACCCATCAGCGGCGCTGTTTTGCAGCAAAAGGCAAGGGATTATGCTTGCATCCTGGGCTGCGATGATTTAAAAAGGCAGTAGCGGGTGGCTCAAAGGTTTTAAAAGCAGATACGGGATTGTCGGCAAAGGGATCAGTGGCGAGTCCTCCTCTGCGGATAGAGATGGCGCCGACTCGTGGATCCAACCTAAACTACCGGGTATTTTGGAGCACTACGAAGCGTCGGATGTGTACAACGCTGACGAAACGGCGCTTTTCTACGAGTTGCTTCCGAACCGTACCCTTACGCTTAAAGGTGACGTCTGCCACGGCGGTAAGCAGAGCGAACGTCGTTTAACTGTGCTACTGTGCACAAATGCAGACGGAAGCGACAGGCGAGTTCCGCTGGTCATCGGCAAAAGCGCCCGACCTAGGTGTTTCAAAGGAACCCACAGGATGCCCGTAAAATATGTGGCGAACACGAAAGCCTGGATGACGCGCGACATATTTAGTCAGTGGCTGACGGCTTTCAACAACGACGTCAAGAGGCAAGGACGCAAGATTTGTCTGTTCATAGACAATTGCACTGCTCACCACATAGAAGGGCTCGAGTTCTCCAACATTGATCTGGAGTTTTTACCCGCAAACTGTACATCGCTCATTCAGCCCCTCGATAAAGGTATTTATTAACAGTGTCAAGTGCTCATACCGTCGGCAACTAATCCAACAACTGCTCCTGAACATTCGTCTGCAGCGAGATACGAAGGTGTACATTGTGCAAGCAATTGAGATGCTTGAAGCATCCTGGCGAGAAACAAGCACTGAACTTGTTGCGAATTGCTTCCGCAAGGCTCGAATCTCAAAAGAGGTTCAGGCTGAGGAAATCGACGCCGGAGAGGAGGAGCCTTCATGTCCGCCCGATCTCGCCGAAGCTTGGATTTCGCTGCGCACGAATGGAGGAGCCCCGGACGATCTGCAGATTTGTGATTTTTTATATGCAGACAACTGCGCTGTCACAACTCAGGAGATGACGGATGAGGCTCTGGCAGAAACTGTCCGAGACCGCAGTGATGACAACAGACCTTTGGAGGACGACTCGGCACGCGCTTTGCCCTCCCCAAAGGAGGTGCTGGACGCCATCGACCTTTTGCGCCGTGCCGCGGGCTCGCTGGATGATGATGGAGCAGCATTGTGTTCATTGATGTCGTACGAACGGTCAGTGCTGCCGTCCATTATGAACAAACAGAGCAAAATCACGCAGTTTTTTACCGCAAAATAAATGTTTTGGGTGAGTTCTGCCGTCAGTTACTTTTTTGCTTACTTAAGCTTTTCTTTTTTCGAATTTTCGTGCCGAACCTCCATATAACGAAATCCTCTTTATAACGAAGTTTTTCGGGAATTTGTCAATTTCGTTATATCCAGGTTCAACTGTAGTCCGCAAACTTGTCTTGCTTCTTGTGCGCCGTGAATTCATCAAGTCACCCTCAATATCATTGAAGCTTTCCAAATAGCAAATTCAGCACATCCGGCCACAACAGCGGTGATCGACGCTGAACGCCGATGCAAGCTCTGTAGCGCGGTAAAGGGTTTAGTGGTGGCAGCAGCGGCATTGGCATCTTCAAACCGCACGGGTAGCAGGGGTCCATTTCTGCAGCACCGGCAACGTCAGCTATGGTCTTGGCATCGATGCAGTCAGAAACAGCTACGTCGTTATCTGCACCGAGGAAGTCGCTCGCTGTGCTCCCGTCCGATGTGTCGCAAAATTCACTGAAGCACCGTACGTCGTAGTCAGCGGTCGTGACGCACCCAAAGTCGTCACCTGGCACCAAGGCCCGCAAGGAAACTGTGCACGACTGTGCTTTACTTGACGTCGCTCCAAGCACCGGTCATAATTTTTATCACTACGAGCAGGACAATGTTGCGTTCGACTCCCAAATGACGATTTATCAAGAATGAAGTGAGAAGTACACAAGTCCACATGCCACAAGAGACAGCCACAACGCTGCACAAAGAAACATTTCTCCACCGTCGACATGTTGGCGATAGCGGTGACACTTGTGGCTTTGTAAAAGGCAGCCGCTGCTTTGGCGAGAAATGCGAAAGAAAGCGTAGCCTCCTAGATGTGCGTTTTAAAACCGAAAACACCAAAAATACGTCATGAGATTGCATATCTCGAAGGCCATGCTTTTCGGGCCCGCGTTCCATCGTGCGCGAACAAACAAGGAAGGGGATGCAAACATTACTACGAGGCTGCCGAGTCACTTCGCATTCTCATTTTGAAAAACACTATGACCGCGAGTTAAAGCCTGTGGATCGCGCATCAAATGTACCGGTGCGGTGACAAGCACTGCGCAACGAACTAGATCAACACAATTTAATAATACAGTAGAACCCCGCTGTTACGTTCCTCACTGCTGCGTTTTCCCGGCTGTTACGTCGTTTTCCGCCGGTCCCGGCATAGCTCCCATAGGATACAATGTATTGGGAACCCCGCTGTTACGTCGTTACTGTCGGACCGTTCCCGTATGATACGGCGTGAAGTGGGCCCGGAGCCGACCGAGTGACTACCAAAGAGAGCGGCCATGGCGCATTTTCACGCAGCTTGGCCTCGTTTGACCGTAATATTAGCCGCATGAGAGGCGCAAGCAACAGAATCTTTCAATTGATGCAAACAAAAGCATGGCCTTCGAGATTCAAATTGCAAAGATGGCGTCTATGACGTAACTGCTCGTGAAAGCAAGGCCTTCGAGATTGGCATTTACTATTGACAAAAGCATAGCCTCTGAGATTTGCATTGCACAAACATGGCGTGTATGACGTAATTGCTTGCGAAAGCAAGGCCTTCGAGATTGGCATTCACTTCTGCCATCGCGTTGGCGTAGGCGTAGACTCATCATCATCGTTATTTGTCGGAGAACGGGAGGAGTTCGAGCTGGTTGGAGCTCGCATGGTCGTGCGTGCGGTTCGCGGTCGGACTCGCCGCGCCGGTCGTGATTGCGTGTGCTTAGTTTTTTCATGCCTACAGCTGTTGGTGTTAAAAAAATCACATACGTTGATTACATTTCTGTGGATAAGGCCGTCCTAAGCTCCGCGTTTCTATCCATCGACTAGATCGCGGCTGAGCGCGCCAATTTTCGTGCTGCTCGTAAGAATTGAAATAAAATTCTGTACCACTAAATATTTTGCCGTTTTTCCTGTTTTTCGGCTCTTACGTTTCCCGTCTCTTACGTTTATTTCCTACGGTCCCTTCAAAAACGTATCAGCGGGGTTCTACTGTACCGCCTTTTCGTCACCTGCGCGCAACAAGCGATCAGAACTTGTTAGAACGCGGCCGAAAAATGATCGATATTTGTTAGGAAAAATTCACTTTCTGAGCTTCAGCATGGCGCAGCGTTCGATATAGCGGATGTTTCGCTGTGCGGGAGTTCGATATACGTGTGCACCAGCCCTATTCGCCCCGAGATCGGGCTACAGGTGGCAGCACCGTTGCCACGCTAGTGTGGAGAGGTGGTTGGCGGCTTGTATACAAATGTACACAGCGGCGCTTCATTGTGGGCAGTTTGAGCTAATTATCGGGAAACAAAACATGTTGAGTGCAGCCTACTGGTAATAGGTACATTCTCCATTGCAGAAGCGATGCACGAAGCCCGTTGAACATTACTATTGCATGTGAAAGAAGCGCAACGTGTCAATGAACGGGATGCTCGTCCTCGGCGACAGTTTGCGTTTTTGCACTACATGGCGTTTTTGCTGTTTTATTGGTACCTGTTTAGCTTGTGTACCGCCTACTACGCACTGCTGTCGTGCAACTGAACTAATTACGTGTTTACTTCGTGCTCATCTAGCGACCGAATAGCACTTTGTGGACATTGTGCGCTAATACGCACCGGTATTTTTTCTTACTCGGTTATCAATGATAAGTAGGACATTTGGTTATAAATTTCGTCAGAAAAGCTACGTGGCCGACAGAGCTTTAGCACTATAAGTTTGTTTCACATGTAGGCGCTCGTTTTTATTCTAGTAACAGCGTAAAAAGGTAACAGTTCAGCACAGAGCTTTTTTTCGACTGATTACCTGCATGAAATTGATGCAACAAAGGGGCGGTTGATTTATGGGCCAAAAGTTTTTAATACCAATGATGTCCACTGCCTCCCATCAATCTATAATAACGCCACACAATAGCAGAAGATAATGCAAAATAAAAAAGATGAGTTTTCGCGTGAAATTAGCGCGATATGACAGTAAGGCACGCCGTCTGGATTAGTTTTTGATAGGGGTGTGCGAATATTCGAAATTTCGAATATTTTTTTAATAGTGTTTGCTATTCGATTCGATTCGCACTTGAATTTTACTATTCGAACTATTCGAACTTCCCAAAAAAAAAATGCAGTCAGCGTCCGATTGAAAGTGACCCCTTCAGATTTTCAATATGCTTCACCTCATTACACTCTCGTATTGCGGCAAAGCTGTCTTTCAAGCGTCGTTACGGTCGACGTTTGCCAAAGAGAGTCAACGTCCGATTGGAAGTGGTCCCTAGATTTTCAATATGCTTCACCTCATCACACCCCGGTATTGCGGCAAAGCTGCCTTTCAAGCTCTGCTACGGTCGCAAATGTATTAAGTCGAGAAAACGCTGGTTCCAACATGGAAATGAAAGATGTGGCAGTGGGGGGGGGGGGGGCTCAATGCTGTTTTGGACCTGAAATTTGGGCAGGAAGTCCAAAACATTGGAAGCCGAAGCTTTTCAGCATCCATAATTTCAGATGTTCTTAGATATCGACGTCTTCAAGGCAGATTTGGAACTCCGGACTTGAAGGGAGCACAACCCTTGTCTGCCACATCAGTTGGGCTTCCACAGAAGTTCAAAGAGGAGGAGAGGCTGAGGAAATGGCATCTTTGCCTGTCACGTGTAAAGTGTTGTCGGCAACACTTTGGTTGCACCAAATCATGTACTTAAATAGAATTCGGCCTCTACTTTGCTTCATTCTCGATAAGACAACTATGAAACACCACCCCGCCAGTGCTTCATCAACCGAGCGAAAACAAACACATTCATGTTGCTATCTCATAAGAATATGCTAAGGAATCCTCTCTAACTTTTTTTTTTCAATTTCGCTTCGAATATTCGAAAAATATTCTAGAAATATTCGAGAAATATTTCGAAAAATATTCGATTCGATTCACACTCACACTTCAATATTCGAATTCGCTTCGCACCCAAAATTTTGCTATTCGCACAGCTCTAGTTTTTTGACCATCCGGGTTCTTTAACGCAAGCCTAAATAAAAGTACACTGATGTTTTTGCATGCATTTCGCCCCAAGGTAAAACCACACATGTCAAATCAGTTTCATCACTTCTGTGTCATACCATTTTCTGTTCTTCTTAGGGGATTATTTATGTACCGAAGAGTCAGACTTCACTTGTCATAAATATTACTCTGTAGTGAGACCACGGCTGTACAACAAGGACATCTTAAGCACATCTAAAGCTTGTCGCGAAACCGACAACAGACAGTCACGCAATTATATGCCTAACAAGTGTGACGTGCAAGTGCATGGCTTAGAGCCTTGTTTTTGTTTACCGCTGAGTCACTACAACGCTGTATTCACACGATATTTAAAACTCATCATGTTTAGGATGACGCCAAGTGCACTTTGCGATGTGTTTGAACTAGAAAGAGGAACCCACGCTGAAAATGATCTTTGCATACGGAGGGCACGATGACAATACATAGCACTCTCGACAAGTGCTCGATGATCGTATTACAGTGCGTATACAGCCTAGCAAGGCTACATGATTCAGTACATCGCGTTCGGCATACATACAAGCAGTTCAATTTGCGGTAACACAACGGAACTAACCGCCCTTTGAGGACGTGCATGACGTACGCGCACATGCAAACATGCGGTGGCTAGCAGACGATGCAGGGAGCCAACCACACTAGGCTTGATTCAGCCAGTAGCCGCCAGGCGGCGACTCCGCTCGATCTCGGCGCGAATACTTTTGCATGGGAAAATCAAGGGGATTTCTCAACTGTTCATTATAGCCATTAATTTGATATATCAGAGTTTGATATATCCGGGATCGACTATACCTTTGCTAGAACTCATTTGACTGAGAAATCCGTACTCTCGACGTCAAAGCTTGCTCAGTGCAATACACAAAGCATTTGAAATAGCGTCTATCGCGTCAAAAATATTTTGTACATAACTTTTGACACACAGCATGGTATTGCCCAGTTGCATTATAGCGAAAATTCAATTTCACGAATAATTTTAGCCAATACGCCACCTAGCGGAGGGAGCGCGAAACAGGCTATTGAGGTCCATGTAGCAAATGACGTTCATTTTCGCACGTGCGGTAGAGGTTTTGGTGGATGGATTCGTCGTTAGCGAAGAAAAAAATGCGTTGCAAAGCAGTTTTTTTGCGTTTCGCTGTGCATGTGGCGAGGATAATTGGATAGTATCTCTTGACAAGTTTCCGTTTACTGAGTGAACGGTGAATAACGGCATAAATAACCAACCTCCGCTTCGGCAAAGTTACTCGGACGATGGTTGTTTGTTCTCGGCACTTCAGAAACAATACGCCGAACTTTTTAAAAAGAGACAGGGCGTGCAAACACGGACACAAGAAAGAGATCAGGACACCACAAACGCCGACTAACAACTGAAGAGACGCACAACGGCTGAAAAGAAAGAAGGCACGAAAACTTATCTGCGCATGCCCATGCACCCGGCGAACCTGTCAATCCGGCACGCGTGGCAGTCTACGTGGAAGATAACTGTTAAGGCATTTGATTTCATCTTTATGCAAGTTAATCGACGGTTGGCTCACGCATGCGCTACCACTATTCTCGATATGCCATGCTTCAATCATCAGGCGCGTTTCTTCATTTCTATGCCGGTACAACACTGCGCATTCATCGAATTTTGGAGTGCACTTACAATCTCGACAATGTAAAGATAGATTAGAAGGTGAGCCTCCTGTTAGCGATCTCTTATGTTCCAACAATCTCTGGTTAATGCATCGGCCCGTCTGTCCTACGTAGAAGCGGCCGCAGCTGAAAGGGACCTTATACACCACACTCGTACGGCAATCAGTGAATTTGTTGGTGTGTTTTACGAAACAATTATCGGTCCGCTTCTTGTCTTTTACTCGCTCATTCTTCCTCTGCACAGCGGCACAAATCTTACCTAGCTTATTGGCAGCCGTGAAAACAACATTAACGCCGTATCTACTTCCTACTTTCTTTAGCCTGTGAGATATGCAATGAATATACGGAATACCTACGACACGTTTCTTCCTATCGCTTTCCGCAACCATGCTCGGACTTAACACAATAGACTTCTTTAAACGCTCAGCGACCGTGGCCACTGCATCACGAGTATACCCTACATCTAAAAGACGCGTAACCTGTGCGCTAAAGCTATCACTCATTTTGTGTTCACACGACTTGGTGAGGGCTGACTTAAGGCAAGACATGGCGATGCCGTTCTTTACAACCTTCGAGTGCTTCGACGAAAAATTTAACAGCGGTTTGGAAGATCTAGGAGAATACTGCCAGCACACGTGGTTCTTCTGGAATGTTAAGGAAATGTCTAGAAATTGTATTCCATCATTCTGAGGCACCTCTTTAGTAAAGCTTTAGTAAAACGTCATTTGGGCAATACACAAGGAGATATATTTTTTCTCACATTCCTGCCTTTTTTTTGTTATTTGTATGCTTTATGCAGTGCAGTGAGTAAAATCAGTAGGGCTAAACTACAATGCTCATTCCAACCGCAAATAAAGCGACCTAACCGAGGTCCCATGGTACTCCAGCCATTATATGTGTTCAAATTGAAGAGAGTGTTTGAAGATGTGAGAGTTGCATCACCTACACAGCAGCATTACGAAGAAATGCTTCATGTTTCCCAAGGGGAGATAGAACAGCTCAAGATGAAAATTCTGCAGCAGAAAAATTGCAGACTGACCAAACAAAGCGAGGCTCGATCCTCAGGCGATAATAAACGAGATCGAGGATCAAAAGCGCATGTGAGTAGGGCAGGGGGTGTTCACTGCAGTCTTCCCTCATACATACAGCAACCCCTCCACAGGGCACGATAAGACCGAAAAGACCAGAAAGGCACGTATCCATCCGAGCTGCGGGCATTTGCGTTAACGCTGCACTTTTCTCCATCAGCTTTATGAGTATGTACGCTTGAAGTTTATTCGAGCACTGTCAGCAGAGCGCACTCTACGAGAACGATATACAGAATTCCATCAAAGGAAATGCTGGCTTCACACATTAGTCACGGTCTCGAAACAGATAGCCCAATGCCGCACAAAGACTCTACTGTACTTTGATTGTTGATGACAAATGAGGAAACATGTTGAGATTGTTATGGCCTTTGGGACTGGAATGCATGATGACAGACTGCATGTGTATATTCTCGTTGGCTTAAACTTACGACTTAGGATGCCACTTGGGCGTTTTTAATTGATTCATTGACAGGATAAGAGAGAGCTGAGTCAACGAAATAGTATTGAAAAGCTATATATCTATTGAAATAGTGTCGACTGCAAGCTTAAATATTTGAAGCACGTCCATGCAAAGCCAAAACTATTGGTTTTGGAGGTCTTGAGCTTGTCTTGAGAAAAGAAATGGCTTTCAAACCTTGATGAGCAAATCCTTCTCGATGAGCATATCCTTGAGTGTGGTGCTTTGGACATTCATGTTTATATTCCACTCAAAGAAAGTGGCTGAACTCCACATATGCATAAGGCTCTGTCACATGACGAATGAAATAAACAGGAAAATAACTGCGGAGAAGCGAGGCGTGCTCTTACGAGGATGATTTTTAAAAACCAGTGATACAGACTCTTCTTCAGTGTGCATGCTTGCAAGGAAAACGGCAAAAGAAACAGAATAAAACTGACTGCATTCCTATCTGCCATATGGCTTCTTATTCTTGACAACTTCTCCCTTAATGCTCGCCATAACCATTAAAAACCACGGCGGAGAGACGCAGTCAGCGCGGTGGGCGCGCTTTGGCTCCCGTTTCTTGCCTATGGCAAGATGGCTGCCGCGTGCGCGGTGCGGCTTCACTGCGGCTTCACTGCGGCCCATTGGTAAGTATAGGCGGCCTCCACTCGAGCAAGTTTTATTTAAACCTCCTTGCATATAACCAAAATGCGCCACGCCGCCATTCATGCTGCCTCTGTGTGCAAGACCGCTAAGTGTGGCGAACAGACGTGTTGTGTTCACGAACGTTAGCAGCTCGCCATCGCCGTGCCCATATGCGGTCAGGAACGGAGTGGGCATCACGAACACTTTCATGACAAATGCGTGCATACGGTAAAGCGAGCGCCTTGGCTGTGACCGTGTCAGCTTAGTTGGCGATGTGCTGCGCACAATTAGGAACGAACAGCTTCACGCTGCAGCAAATGCTGCTGCATGAAGCCAATAGTTCCTAATTGTGTGCAGCACATCGACGACTAAGCTGACACTGTCGCAATCTATTCCGCGCTTTGCTCGTATCAACGGTGCTCGTCATGCGACGCAAATTTGCAATTCGCGGCGGGCACGTTGTTAGGCGGTTTCCGCAGAAGGTACCGAATGTATTCACAATTAAGAGCCTGGGCGCGCGCCAATATGCCCGATAAGTGTACTGGGAGTGTGTGGCTGTGCCGATTTGACCGCTTGAGTGGAATAAGAAAGCATCAATTCTTTTTTTTGGACTTCCGATTTTTCGGACGATTTTGCGGTCCTTAGGGAGTCCGAAAAATCTGATGTTGACTGTATTTATCTTCCAGAAGTTCGAATACTTTGAATAGTTACATTCCGGTGCAAATCGAATTGAATACCAAACGGTATTAGAAAAATATTCGGATGTTCAAATATTTGCACACCCCTACAGTTTAGACTTCGAGAGGTTAGTTTCGTTTTCGGAGCAAAAGGCCTGAACACACTAGAGGAAACCTGCGAGCTGTGCACCGTCGCCAGCAAAACGCTGCTGCAGTACGGCCGACCAGCACGCGGCGAGCCGCTCCCTCCAAGGTGCATTTTTGGGGGGTCACGCCAATTTACGACAGTCTGGGGAGAATCGTGTCGGCGCCCAAAAGCCTGAGCAAGCCAAACCAGCGCTAAACGAGCCTCCCCATGCTCCGCTTCAATCAGCATCTGGCTGGATCCCCCGGCTAACCGAGTGCGTACGTCACGAAATGGGTGAGGGAGCCGCTCTGATTGGTCTCCTCAGAAAGCACCGCGCGGTGTGCCGCAAAAAATTGCGCAAGGACCCATTCCCCTATTGGCACGAAAATCCTGCCGCGCGGAAGCTTTGGGGGCTCATGTTCTGCCGGCGGCGACGCGCCGCGCACGTTTTTCCGCTAGTGCGTTTAGGCCTTCAGTTATGAAAACATGTTTGGCGCAGTTTTGGCGCAGAATGGCGGAGATGTAGCAGGTTTCACGTCTTGGCGCAATGCGGCGCAATTGGCACAGCTGTCACATCACTGTAGTACTTAACTTCATTCTGTATTACGGCCAGGAGATGTGAGCCGTCGCCCGATCTAAAGGGCACAGCCTTATCCATCCATCCGTCCGTCCATCCATCTTTCGCAGCGCCGCCTGGGCAGAGTCTGACATCTATAGTATTGGAGCCTTGCTCTTTAGATGTTGCGCGCTCAATTTCCTTGATTTGTGAGCACACGTAAGTGGTATAGCCCAACCTAATCTGGTAGCATTGGTTTAGCCTGCCTGATGTCTCATCGTAGGGTTCAGGGAGCTAGGAAAGGGTAAATTTACAGATACCTATAACGATACATTGCTGTAGCAGCAAGTAAGCAGAAGAATTTGCGGCACCACAATTCGGCTCATGTATGCGGATCAGCTGACACGCACGAACAAACAGACAAATCAATAAGGCTCTGAGCATTGCAAAAAATGCTGAAGAAGTTTCCTGCGATGACTTCTTCAGCAGTTAGTAGTCATTGTTTCTCTCCGCCTCTTCTTGTACATGAAGCCTTATTTCGCTCGGTGTACCATCACCGCCTCATTCTTTGAATTTGAACACATTTATACAAGGACGTGACGAAGTAACCGGCTGACAAAGTCGCTGCAACATACTGACGTGTCACCGTGATGCTCTAGGCAATCAGCATTCGATAAACGATACCCACCGCCAACTACCGAGTGCGTTAGCCCACCTACCTTCAAAACACTGCCGAACAGTTTGTCTGCCTTGTCGATTGACACGGCTCGTGACAGCATAGCAGCACTTACCTAGCAGTAGATGAGAACGGCTGATATGCGTCTGCACTTCGCTAAAAAGCCAGGAGTACAGGAGGATTGGCCATCGGAGATCACTGGCTCAACAAAAACACTTCGCAGCCGCACTGGGATTTCTTGTGCGTCCGTATTCATGCCAGTCATTTACACGAACAGTGCAACAATATTTACTTTATTGTCGATCTTGCCCTTCGCGACAACCAAAATGAGGTACTCGGCATCAAGCACACTCTCACTTTCGACAAAACACCACATTTTCACGTTGCAATCTAGTAAACACAGTATTTCCAGCAGCAACAAGCCGCACATGGACCTCCTTACCGTCACCATCTCTGCCAGTGTTGCCTATTTTCACAGTGCCCCCTGGATTTCGTTTTAGGTGCGAATTTTCGACATGACAGGCGCCATGTCGGATTCTAGGCTTCGGATTCAACATACAATGACCGAAGTTGCTGTGGTCAGTTGCAATGTTGTTTTTATAAAAGACAGCAACAAACTGAAGCTAATGGCGCCATAATATGCTTGCTTCTACATTTTACTAACCATGAATGCAGAGGAGAGTTGTTAAAATGCATGTTTATATTTTATTATAACCATAAAATTGTTCATTTCAAAAGTCACTGTTATCGACACTATAGACATCGTCAGGTCAAATGACATTAAATTTAGACGTGTGGCAGCTCGGCCGAAAAAAATGTCATTCAGGAACTCAATGCCTTAACTACTGAATGTGATTTTTCGTGCCCATATGGTGCGGGTATAAGGCCAAGATGTCAATGTGCCCATCAATGTTCAAGCCACTGTGCAGAGTCTACCGCGACATGTCGACGACACCGCCATTAAGGTTATGAGTAGGCTTCACTGCAATTACAATGTGGGAAAGCCAGCTTACAAAGACCAAGTTTACACCGATTCTCTTTGACCTCGCTTCTAAACACAAATGCATTGCTGGGAATTTTTCCAGGGGCAATATAAGCTATTTTATATGGAAATATGAAGGCCCTAGGACGTTAAGGGCGTAGCACTTTAAGGACCCAGGCTGTCAGCGTATAATCTGTGATGTCGCCTGTCACGCTGGCAAAACCATGTATAGCATAGCCATGTATAGTGTAGCAAGAGGGGGGGGGGGGGAAGGGAAAGTGAGGTTGGGGGAATGATGTGTGGAGAGAGAGGAGAGGGTGAAACATAGCACAGCCTTGTATAGTGTGGTATAGCAAGAGGGTGGAAAAGGGAAGTGAGGGTGAGGAGTCACCTGAGGATGAAGAGGGGGAAACGAGTGGAGAGGGTATAGCCATGTATATTATAGTACAGAAAGGGGGTGGGAAAAAGTGAGGCTGAGGAGGAGGGAAAAGAGGAGAGCATGGGTAAAGCATAGCATAGCCGTGTATAGTGCAGTATAGCGAAAAGGTGGAAAAAAGAAGTGAGGGTGAGCAGGAGGGGGCACCACTGCATCATAAGTGAAAGTTTCCTTTCCCGCCATGAACGCTGAGCAGGTTGCACGTTTGGAACGCCAGCGCGCGCTAGCCCGTGAACGCCAGCATTGCCAAAGGGCAGACCAGTCGCTGCTCTGCACTTCCTACAGCTTTCGTGTTGAGTGTAACTGCAGAAATTTTTAGATGCGAAGCAGCTTTTGTGCTGGGCTGTGTCCGTAGTTCCATTGGCGACCGCCCCACCTAGCATAGCCATCCGAGCGCGCACTCGCGCCAAGGAGAAGTCTTCTTCCTCTTGTTCTTCGACCGCCTTGATGATGGTACGGGCAGAGCACTTTAGGGGCCCGGGCTGCCGTATGCTGTCCTAGCTTGCCGTAACACAGACAAAGCCATGTGTGCTGGTACGCGCTGGCGCGTTCGGGCCTGTGTAAGGGGCTGGGTAAGACTCTGTGGCCTCTCCCTCTTACACTCTCTCAGCAATGATGTGATGGTGTTGGGGAACGCGATTCTGCAGACGCGCGATGAACCAACGCGTTGTATCCTAGTCAGAACGTGCTGGCACGCGCTAGCGCGCTCGGGCCTGTGTAAGGGGATGGGTAGGACGCTGTGGCCTCTCCCCCTTACACTCTCTCAGCAATCACGGAACTTTAAGTCGACCCATGCGCTGCTTCGCATCCCCACATGGTTCCCTTTAGTGGGAGATGGTGTAATTTTTTAATTTTGTTTGCTATTGCGCCAAGGCTACCGCTGGTGCCATTGACAATCCTGTTGCTGTTCTCTTCGTCTTTCCTCGTAGGCAGGTTGGTGTTCTAATGTCCTACCCGCCGCGGTGGTCTAGTGATTATGCCGTTCGACTGCTGCCCCAAAGGTCGCGGGATCGAATCTCGGCTGCGGCAGCCGCATTTTTGATGGAGGTGAAAATGCTTGAAGCCCATGTGCTTAGATTTAGGGGCACGTTAAAGAACCCCAGGCGGTCGAAATTTCCGGAGCTCTACACTACGGCGTCCCTCATGATCATATCATGCTTTTGGAATGTTAAACCCCAGCAATTAGTATTGTTTGAAGCTCCTATAAGGCATTCACGTGGTTCACATATATTCACATTTTGGAAGTGTGTAAGCGTGCCTAAGACCCTTTGGAGATAAAGGCCGTTCATGATAATTTTCTTTTGATTAGGTAACTGTTCGTGGAGATGGCCAAGTAATGTACGGCATCTCTCTAAAAGTTTACCGCACGCGTCGTAGATGCAACCGCAGCAGCGATTGCGGCAAGTACATTGGGGGTGTGGTGACCACGGCTGCGCTTGTGTCGGCGCTCTGTGGTGGCACGTCATGTGGTGCTGTATATATGAAAATGGGATGCGCACGTTACAGCACTGCATCTACGAGTTCAGTATTATGTGCTACCCTGACACATCGAAAGAAGCAACCATTCACGGTTTGCACATCCACTCGCCGTTGGCGAAAAGTGAATGTGTCCTGTATGAAGGCCGAAATTTTCACTGTGTATAAAACTGATCATGAAGCAGTGATCACCATTGTTTCAAAACAAAATATAAGGATCAATACAACCGACTGAGAAGAAAAAGAAACTGGCTTTTGCGTTCGAGTCATCTTAGGGCATGCATAAGAAGGGACTGTGATTTCTGAGCATTGAGGCACTGTTGTGTGTCGCAGCGTTTGTCTGCCACTTCAGCTGATTTAAAGTGCAACATTTAAGTAACACCAAGACTAGATTTGTGGCAGGAGCTCTGCATTTTGACAACTTGATAGTTGTATTTAAAGTGTTATTTGATAATACAGTAAAACTTCACTTGAACAAACTTGAAGGTACCTCGGGAAAAAGTTTGTTAAAGTGCAAGTTCGTTGAACTGAAACGGCTATGTTTTAGCTTGTTATCATAAGCTGAAAAAAAACATCAAGTGTTGAAATGAAATTTCAACTTATTTGTCATGCTGCTCATTTGCATGTAAATGTATGCTTATTGAGAATCTTGTTAAGAATGCAGTAATCTTTTGCCGCACTTGTGCCCTTAAGACTGCGGTGGTCACGAATTGAGTTACTGTGTCCAAGCTCTCATGAACCTTCTCCAGCACAGCACTCTGCTGGGCAGAAAATGACTTCAGTTTCTCCAAGCGCAGCAATGCTTCTTTGCAAAACATCCAGCTTTTCGCTCAGCGATGTGCAGTTTCATTTGGCACTCATGATAACAAGTAAGCAGTTGTAGGGCTAAGGCAGCAGCTGTTGATGCGGCTATGGCTCCGGCTGGCCTCGAAAATATGTAGGCAGCCAATCAAGTTCAAGCTCGCTTGGGGCCTACTACTTGTCACGTGGTAGTCAAGCGCCATTAATTGTCAATGTAAAATCATTCGTTCTTGAACGAACTGACGTTCGTTCAAGTGGCATTTTACTGTATACAATGTTATTGATCCAGTATTCTGTTCTTCTCCATGCGTCGAAAAAAATTGCTGGAGAAGTTATTCCACAACACCCAACTGCATGACACCCTTGGTTTTGCATTGTCAAGTGAAATAATGAGTGCTCCGGAGTGCATTTTCTCCATGAGATTTGCAACGAATCGAGATATTTATCTAGCCCTTCATAAGAGCCCCACAATGAATATTGAGGTGTCTGAATGTAAAGGCAACTTTATTTTCCAATTTACTCCAGAATGTAAAATTAGCTGCTCCAGGGTGCTCCCAGATCCAAAGTTACCTGCTCCAAAGTGCTCCAAAATGAAAATTTTACTGCTCCAAAAATTGCTCCAAATCAGAAGTCCTCGGTAGCCTCACTGCAATGGGTACGCGACTGTTCGGGAAACAAGAGATAGAAGCAACAGACCCACTACATGCTGAAGGATCTGAAAAAAAATTTGTGGCAAGAGAATCGTGAAGCATTCTTGTCAAGGAAGGAGCTCATTTCGGGATTATACTTATAAAATTGTTTCACAGACTCATTGAAGGATAATGGCAACATTTAAGTGGTGCTGTTTTGAGGCCAGCTCAGTGAGGTCATTAAAATTTTTTCTGCTTTCAATTTAAGGATGATTAAAGTTAAAGTGAAATGTACTTCATTGCACAACGAAATCAAAATTATTTCACACTATTTGGCAGCAATAAGAAGTAAAAGAAAAATGTCACGACCACGTGACAATATGTCTCGCTAAAACAACAAGTCCCCTCAAGAAGCAGTCATCTGCTGAATGTAACATTAAACATAGGGCTAGGTATGTGCAATGCTCGCGGGAAGTTGTATATAGGGCTCCCCTTTCCTGTAGTGCATGTTATGTCGGACAGACTGGAAGGTGTCTAAACGACCGACTAAGGGAACATGCTAACAATGTTAGAAACGGGAAAGATGGGTTTCTTGCACAGCATTGTACTGCGTGCAACTGTGCGCCTCTTTTCGAGGACACAGTGATGCTGTATAAGCATAGAGATGACTGCACCCGAATCATCGTCGAGGCTTCGCAGATGGCACGTGAGCATGGCTCATGCGTGAGCAAGCCCTCCTTGTCTCTCTCAGAGAAGGAATTAAGGTTTCTGGAAAGTGTCGGCACGCGCAACTAGTGATAGTTCTTTTTGTTTTTTTTTTTGCTTTTCCTTGATGTTTTCTTTGGTTTCTTTTTGTATGTCTTTGGTGTTTGAATTTTTTGCCTTACTCATCTTTGCATTGCTCAACTTTTGTGACGTGGTTGTGCCACTTATATATTTTCGTGTTCTGCACAATAAGCCCAGTTGGAAGTTAGCGCTCGTCTTCGTGTACCTTTTGTCTTTGTCCTGCTTTTGCACTATAACAATTGTCATGACCTACCAACTAGCCCAAGCCGCTACCCTTCTAAGCCGCTACCCACGATATTGTTGGTTTCATTGTCTGTAGGCTTCATATACTTGTAAAAAAAAAAAAGGCAGGCCTGCACAGAAAGCACAGCATAGTCGCTCCATAAGCTGGAGGAGCGGCCTTCATAGAGCTTGTTGTGAACCTTATTTCGGCGCCTACTGCAAGTGCAATTGCGAGGCACCTGCTACGCCATAAATCATCATTTTGCACAGTGGTGAAGTACCCACTACATAATCTTGCGAAGTATCAAATTACCCACTGTTGTTCTGTAAGACAGTGCGTGCACCTGTATAGCTGCACATTTTGTTGATGCTGTGGCTGATGATGATGAATTACGACTGAGCCCTTTGCAATGGGCCAACCATCCACTCATTGTGCAATCCACATGGTGTGACACCTGGTATGATTCTTCTCTTCTGCCATGCAATGTTGCGTCCGTTAATGGGATTCCTCACACGACATGAGGCCTGTGTAGGATACTTTTTCAAAGCAGTTTCAAGCACTGGCGTGGCTCTGGTAGAGTACTTGGCTGCCATGCGGAGTGCCTGGGTTGGTTCTGGCTCAAACTCTGGTGTCTTTTCTCATTGTGCACGATAGCTGCAATAGACACCGGTGGCGGCGACGGACAACATGCCACCAAAATTGGCTGTTGTGAGCTCATAACAGCTTGCATTGTAAAAAAGATTTGGCGACTCTAAGGGGCTCAGTGTAAGCTTGGTCTTTGTAAGCTGGCTTTCTGACATAGTGTATTGCAGTGTAAAAAAATAAAGAAAAATGTCATCCATGCTGGAGCACGTTGATACAAATGAAACCAGCAGCTGCTGAGTAACACATCCTATTTATGTTCTGCATTATCTATGGTACGGTCATGTATAGTTAGGTATCCCGAAGAGCATTATGCCTATCACGAGAGGTGAAAGGAGCAGCAACTGAAATGTCAGCATCGCCAGCGGGCAGCAAACACCAGTGAAGATCGTGCACGAAACGTCAAGTGCATGCGGCAATCCAGACGAGACGGCAGATGTCGCAAAGTGAATAATGTGCTCTTGTGGATAGGCTTAGTGAGCAAATGTCTCTTAATGTGCACCTCGATGGTGGTGTCATCAGTGGTATGTCACGGTAGACTCTGCACAGTGGTTTGAATATTGATGAGCATGTTCACAACTTGACCTTTGATACCAAACTGGCCTCTGCGATGTCACACCTGCGTCGTGTGCTAAACACCTTCGCTGGTCATCCACCTTCACAGAGTGGAATGGCTCTCAATTTTTCTCATTCATTGCATAGAAGCACGGAAGCTTGGAAGAGTTTGTAAGATATGATGGAATAACTTCCCAGCGCCGAAGAATGCGGACACAGGAAAAAAGCTGCGAATACGAGCGGTGTATTGTCTACGCATACTGTCTGCTCTTACCGTGTGTCCTCGTTCGTCGGTGCTGTGAAGTTATTCCATCATTCATTGCATAGTGAGGTTCTCAAGTCCAGCAACTTTGATGCTTTCAGGTAGCATAGACTCCCACTGATACCATTTCATGTCATATAGCATTTATTGGCGAGTTGCCCTCTTCCAAGTTCTGATGTTGCGGGGCACCTGTGGTATACTACAACATTCTGCATCCTCTGTGATGAAGGTGAGGGGTGGTACTGGCTAAAACGTGGGCTATACCTTGTCTCAGAATATATTCGCAGTGCAGCTAAGGCTACTAGCCTAAGCTGACTCTTGAGGGTGGCACGCTACACTGTAGTTTCTGTGCCATCAGAATATATTCGCAGTGCAGCCAAGGCTACTAGCCTAAGCTGACTCTTCAGGGTGGCACGCTACACTGTAGTTTCTGTGCCATCAGAATATATTCGCAGTGCAGTCAAGGCTACTAGCCTAAGCTGACTCTTCACGGTGGCACGCTACACTGTAGTTTCTGTGCCATCAGAATATATTCGCAGTGCAGCCAAGGCGACTAGCCTAAGCTGACTCTTCAGGGTGGCACGCTACACTGTAGTTTCTGTGCCATCAGAATATATTCGCAGTGCAGTCAAGGCTACTAGCCTAAGCTGACTCTTCAGGGTGGCACGCCACACTGTAGTTTCTGTGCCATCAGAATATATTCGCAGTGCAGCCAAGGTCACTAGCCTAAGCTGGCTCTTCAGGGTGGTACGCTACACTGTAGTTT